>NC_065519.1:27686683-27794990 GCF_006386435.1 Epinephelus moara | reverse complement strand
TCTAATTGGCAACTGGGTGGCGCTATAACAACAGAAAAATGCTTAAAAATGGCTGAAATGCGACCAATCGCTGTGGCTCCCCCTGTGGCTGAATGTTGGGGGGGTTTTTTTCAAATTTTTGGTATGACTAAGTCATGGTATGGTATGCTATACATAATGGGTATGGACTAGATTTCTATAATCTTGTCAGATATTTTAAATAATCTGAACCTGTCAGTGGCAAAAACAAGCACTTCTAGTGGACATGAATTTACAGTGCATGTTGCCCAGAGTGGTTACATTGCAGCCTGTTAGGCAGCTGCTGGCTGCAGCCCTCTTGCTCAATACTAGAACAATTTTTTTTTAATGTTCTCATTGGTTACTTTTAAACAAAAACATTGGAAAATACGCCCCAGGTTGAAAAATAGCAAAGTTACACTTCAACACCCTGATACGGGTACAAAAGACCTTTATAATTATCATTTGTTAAAAACTGTCATGTGACTGAGTTAAGATTTCAGGTAAAGCAACTTCAGTTAATGCTTAGTATATGCATTATATTGTAGCTTACATGAATGGTTACAATAAGCCTTTATCACCCTCTATAAGTCTTGTGGTATATGCAAAGCTTTCAGACAGTATTGTGCGTGTATTGTGAGCTTTGTGATGCACTGAAATATGTCCATGACCGTACAAGTTGGCAGCCAAGAATACTTTCTGGTGTTGGCAAAAAAAAATAAAAAATCTTGTGTGTCACACACACAGCTCAGCTAAGACAACATAATTACCAGGTACTACAATCAGAGGTACAGCCATTATAGCTAACAGCCTGAAACCTTTCATTGTTTCTCCTCAATTATGTCCCTGTTGTACTGCACTATATGCAGTCTGATTGGCTCAGGAGTCCGCTAATGTGCCTCAGTGCAGAGTGCCAGGAGAGAAAGCACAAAGGATTCCCCGGCCTTGTGTCCATTTTCTGTTTTGAACGCAGTGCACAACCTACATCTTGTTGTCAGACATCAGAAAATGTGTCGTGCACCGCTTGAGGACTTTAAGCTTTGACATATATTTAACGCCTACACTAATGCAAGGTTGTGACATACAAAGGTTTTTCATTTCCATAAAGCAAGCACGCTGACCAGCTCCATTCACCCTGTGTGTGGTTACAAATCACTTATCTACAAATGGCAGGCGAATCTACAATTCTTGAGGAAATTATGAAAGCAAAGACAAGATATAAAGATCTGAATCTCAAGCAAATGTAATGTAATGTAGTGTTTAAATTGTTGAATAGTAGGGATAGCACTGTGGTGCATTGTTGCCCCACTGCAAGAGGGTTCCTGGTTTGAACCCAGGATGGGGGGTTCGAACCCTGGGGTGGGGAGCCCCTCTGTGCATAGTTTGCATGTTCTCCCTGTGTCACTGTGGGTTTTCTTTGGGTACTCCAGCTTCCTCCCACAGTCCAAAGACATGCAGGTTAATTGGTAAATCTAAATTGGCCGTAGGTGTGAATGTGAGTGTGAATGGCTGTCTGTCTCTATGTGTCAGCCCTGTGATATTCTGGCGAACTGTCCAGGGTGTACCCCATTCACACCTACAGTCAGTTTAGATTCACCGATTAACCTGCATGTCTTTGGACTGTGGGAGGAAGCCGGAGTATCGAGTGTCGAGAAGCATTTACTTGTACCTAATTAATTGTACACCAAAACAAACCACTGACCCTTTTTGGTTGTGTGTTTGAGGTCTTTTTTGTTTGAGATTGTGGAATACTTGTAAACCATGTTGTACTGTGCTGAATGAGGCGTTTTCAGTGTTTTCAGATGTCAGCATCAAAATGTGACATCTCCCCTCATCATCGGAGATTAACTCTGACAGGAAGCAGAGTCTGGTGGCTGGCTGTCACACTGAAGCACTTAGCAACTGACATCAGGCCACAGGCGTTGGCAACTTTGCTTACAAGTTAGCACCATTGTTACAAAAACACTAAAACCATAAACGTGACAGGATTTAACCCTATGATTTAACAAATATGTCATTACACATCAGATTTGAAAACATCTCTGAATTATGTCAAATGCAACAGTCAATACAACATAACACTAATGTGGTTGTTCATTGGTTTGTATATTAAATTTACAGCCTTGCTCCAGTGGTTGTTTGCCGGAGGAAAATAAAAATAAAGTGTGTCTACTCATGGTGCACCATGTGCAGACATTATAAGAAAGACAGGTTACAATGTATTCATGCTGTATGGGCTGACCTTTTAAAATGCCATCCTTTGTCGTCAAGGACTGACCCTGTGCCACAGCAGAGCAGTGTCACCATGGCACAACCACCTACGTGCATTATTAGTCCTTCTGCTGAGGTGAATGTAACTGAAGGATTTCCCAGAACTTTCTAAGTTGTGGTTTAAAACCAGAAAAAGGCAGAAATATTGTAGTGAAATAAATGTAACACACATTTTTGGGAGAAACGGTGTAAAACTAATCCACAGTCAGTTGATCTTTTAAACATTGTTTTGTGTAAACAGGAAAGATAATGCGCAGCGGCTTTGCATGGCTGTATGATTCGAGATAAAGTGATGTCATATTAAGCTTGTTCTCGAAGTCTGTTTTGGATGTAATCCAGCTAGTTTACCATTTACATCCTGCATGCATAAGCGAGTACATTACAACCTTACAGGAGACAAACAGGAGCTTCAGGCCGAGGCTCTTTATGTAAGCCTCATCCCAAAACAGATTTTTACAACAACAAAGAATTTTGGAATTCAAAATGTGTTATTACTTTTGCATACATAATGTGCACCCCCGCCCCCCCTTGTGTACTTGTCATGAGCTAAAATATTCCATCTTGTACTCTGTACTGGAGGGCTCAACTTACACAGTCAAGTACCGTATGTGGCTTCATCATATATCTTGCATGCAAATGAGACTATAAATACACCAACTCATCTCTCAGATGTATCACCCTGTCAGAGTGTTAAACAGTGCGCTGTGACACACTATAGGTTTCTCACTGGGTTGCAGCTCTTCACAATGCCTCAGTCACACGCTATGAGACGTGCAAACTTACTTTTCTATCATGCAATGTCAGAACCACTCAGACTAGATTTCAAATAAAGTACTGGCTTTCAGAATGTCAAAACCTTTTCGAACCAACTGGGTCACCACTGGTGATTTGCTTGAGATCTAAGTGGCTTATCATTGCGCATCAAAATATTTAACATTAAATATTAAGCTTGGTTAGATTCTCACCAGTTAACTTTAAGGAAACCATGAGCACCAAAGTATAGTCATTCAGATTAACAGAACACCGGCCTGGTAAACAAGAGAGACGAAAGAAGTGGTGACCCCCCTTTTAAAGCGGTCATTTAGTCCGATTGTGTCCATTCCTTAATTAAATGTATATTCTTTTAGTCCGTAAGGGTCCACTGATCAAAAGAATCAAAAGGGTTTTCATAAAATTAATCTAAGTTGTGAATTTAGTCATCTGAAGTTTTTTGCTAACTGTATGCTAACTTCATCCGTCAAACAGACTGCCATTCCTCTGATATAAACAATGTCTTCTCGTCTTCCTGCATTGTGTTGTTGGATATGCTTGTTTTTGTTAACTTGCTGGCGACAAAATAAAAGTGTCCCCAAGACTTTCTGTGCGAGCACGGTCTCACTTCAAAGTCACTGAAATCCGGTGCTTGGGCAGTGACTTACAGCATCAGAAACCAACGAAAAAAGGCGTCCTTTAACGTCGGCATGATATGCTGCCAGTTGCTGTTGTAGTTTAACGGCGCCCAGCAGCGTCAAAAGAGATAAGGATGAAAGTTAAGGCGCTGAAAGTCTGAGTGGGGCGGGTGGAAGGGGTGGTGGATGGGTCCAACAAACACCAAGTTTGCATGTTCATGTCCCGTAAGTTTCTAAAGCCAAACTCTGTTCTTTTTACCTGAACCTAACCTAACCTTTTGTTGGACGTGGAAAGTCTATGGCCAAGCACATCAATATGTGACGAGGTCAGAGTGAGAATGTGTTGTCTGTGCATACTTCACCGTGGGACAGCCCCAGGAGTAAAGCATGCGCTCCCAGTTTGGAGAGCCTTTGTCATATATCTTTGCAGCCTTTTTTTCTCCCAAAATTATGGCTTGGTGACAGTCATTACCAATACCAATATTACATATTACTTAATATGTGGAATACATATCAAGTATCTCTGACCAATAGGCAGCCCAACAACCCACACATGCTGCTTACAGTACACCCCTCCATCCATCTGGTGAGAGGCCTTGCAGTGAGACTGTGAGGCACCATGATAATGATTAAATGGCTGGTGGTTTGAGCCAGGGCAACACTAATTCCTTTCGAGCAGACTTTGCTCAAGCACAGATGAATTATGTAGCAAAGGCCCACTGAAGCAATCCACAAGATGTGTCAACGATGCTGCAGAGCTAAAGATAGAACCAATAACAGGTCAGGTTTACCTCCCCTGCACAAAGCCTACAGTGTTGTAAAAACACAGTAGGTTCAATCCAGAGGAGGTTCAGAAAGCCAGAGAAGGTGTCAGCCCTGTCGTACAACACGTACAGCATAAAGCAATGTAACACTGAATGCATGCACTTCAGAAAGGTGTGAGAAGTGTGGTATATTGTTAAAAGATTTATGGCAATGTTGGTCTGTGAAAATAACAGTTTCAGTGGGGGAGACAATGTGTTAGCTTATGTGCTTGTGTATGTGTATGATTAAAAGTGAGAAAAGAAGAAAGGGAAACCGAGTCTCTGTGTAACAGTGCTGTTTCACGAACTTTGCTAAAGTTTGCTCCAAAATATATTTCTCCTTCTTTGCAAACTCAGTCTATTCACACCCAAGTTAAACATTTCATGTTCGCACCACTGGGTTGAGCCAGGATGCAGGATGTGCTCTCACAGTGTCTTGTTGAACTATGAGAGTTACTATTGTGCAAAATGCCAGTACTTTGATGTCTGCACACACCGTGCTGTTTGTGTGAAGTCGTCTTTTACAACAGGCCCAATAGTGTAAGGTGACTTTAGGGAACGCTGCTTCTTTGAAGACATCATTCATTAGCATTCAAAGGGACAGCCCTGGTCCAACCGCCCAGTGCTCGGATCAAAACATTGCCAACAGCAGGGCAGAAGGACGTGCGTAGAATTCTCTCTGACCTTTAGTCTTTGAGACGCCTCATTTGCAGCTCAGGTGTCATGTGCAAATCCCTCCAGATAGATAATGTCGTGATATACTCAACAACCTGTCATGTTATTATGACAGGTCTGTTTGCAGAGAGAGATTGGATCTGATTTGGAAGGACAGTACAGCAGCTCTTTGATGATCCAGATCCAGGTGGTAATAATGGTAAGAAAAAGTACGTAGGCTGTGCTGAGACTTTGTGAAAGACAGGACAAAGTCAATGGAAACTCTCAGGACTTATGGATTTCCTCAGCCCTTAAATGTTGGCTTGTGCAAGTGTACCGCGGACTAATACCAGGCCTTATGACTCATTCTGTGAACTTGCTCTCTGTTGAGTTAAAGTTAAAGAGGCACTCCAACGATTTTACACGTCAAATTCAATTTAGTAATCATGGTTAGTACTTCTCAGCCTGGGAAAACAGTTGTCTGATGTCTTCTCTGGTTCTGAAGGAGCTTTGTCAAGTTTCATCACCCGGGGTATTTTGGCTTGGAGATTTTTTAACAGAAAGTCTGCATTGCAAATGTGGGTGCTTGCCAGGCAAGGGGAATTAAATTTAAAATATTAAGTTACATTATGGGAAGTGCAGGATCCGGTGGTTTTGGAGCTTGACTCGTATTAGGGGCTAAAAGTTAGGATATTTTGGCATCCTCTGCATCTATTTTGACCATATTTAGTCATGCTAGCACTTCTGCCCAAATTCGTTGTATCTTAGGATACATCCGACTGACTTTGGTGATACCTCGACTCATCCTCCAGCACTATACAAGGTTGATTTTTGATTTTGATTTTCTCAGGATTAATGTTAAAATGTAGATGATCCTTTACCTCTTCATCTAGCACCATCATCAGGTCAAAATGTATTCAGTCCTTTAGTTCAAGACCAGATACAAGCATAAGTAATGACATTCCCATCAGCCTTATCTGTAGCCTGCTTGGTGTTTAGCGCTAATGACCGAATGTTGGCATCAACAAACTAAATTAAGGTGGTGAACATGGTAAACGTTGTCATTGTGAGCATGTTAACATAAGCTAGCAGCTAGCATTTAGCTTAAAGCATTTTTATGCACAAGTACAGCCTCACACAGCAGCATGGCTGTAGACTATTAGTTTGATTTTAGCTGCAACAAGCAGCTCTATAGCTCCCTCTGTTGGTTGGTTAGTTAGTTGGTTGGTTGGTTGGTTTGTTGTCGGGGGTGTCACAAAACATCAATCTGAATTGATATATCGATTATATGATCAACGATCCAATATTATCGATGCAAAGTGAAAACATTGATACTTATTGCCATCTTCAAGACACACCTTTATTTTGAAATTCCCCTGCCCAACTGTGTCAACCACTTCCGTCAAAGCACACTGCCTTTAGCAATCAAACAATACAAGTGGCCTTATGCCAGGCAGATCAAGAAAAAGACACTGAGGGTATTTACTAATATCATCTCCAAAAAAATCGATCCAACATTGTATTGTGATAAAACTTTGGATTTACACTCCTAATTGGTCAGGCAGTTGGTCCACAAAAATGTTACTTATATCTGGCATGGAGGTGAGGAAAGAAGGGGGTTGGCAAATGGGAGATAGGAGTGGCTTATTGCAAAAAGGTGCATAATTTCCAAAAAGATTCAGACTTCTAAAAGATACTGCGGAAAGATGTTCATGATTCGAAAGACAGCTGACTAACTGTTCATGCCAACTGGCAAAAAGGGGAAGCACATGGATGTTTGCGCAATATGGATCCCTTTGATCGATTTGTAATGATCATTTATTAAGAATTCTGACAAGGTCTTTAAATGACTTCAAAACGTTTTTGGCATAAGTGTTATTATAAGTTATTGGCTCACATAGTATTCAGTATATGTACAGAAACCACTACGAAACACACCCTGAAAACAATTACATTTAGATCTGGGTTCCACTAATCAACCACCATTCCCCTGCTTATTTGAAATGCATGTTGCTCTCAGTGACTCATATGCAAGAAGAGTAAATGTAATCGAATTCTCGAGGAACACAGCAGTCTGCTCGCTGCTTGTAGGAGTCTAGTTGTGGCTTTGGTGTGGGATCAGATGTGTTCTCTGTGGCTCGGATCAGATGACTAACAAGACATAAATTTATCATCTGAAGCAACAGTGTATGAGTGTGTGTGTGTGTGTTTGCTATGTAGCTTATGCTCTATGTCGTATCTTGTATGGCAGCCTCATTAATGTGCTGTGGACCTTCCTGTGTGTACACATCTGTGTTTGGCTTACTGTATGTACTGTAGAAATGTTACTCACAGTGTCTCAGCAACTCCCTATACTGCTGTATTCTTGTGAATAAATCCTTAACACAATTCAGGCTGTGACAGGGGATGTTGGCTGTGCGGTCTTGCTTATAATTAACCGACTGTAAAGACTGGACGCACAGAGCTTAAACACTTTGAATTTCAACGATTTATCGGCCTCCTTCATCCGCTTTGATTGACCCCTTAAAGAGTCCATAAATGACAGGGTGCGTTCTTGATTGATTACTTTGACGTGTTCAGAGACTACACAGCTTAATTACTTTCCTTTTAGGCACTCAGTAACTCACATCTTATTCGAGGTATTTGACATTTATGAGCATGCAGACTGCTTATTTTACATGAAGAAACTGACAGCCACAGCAGAGGTATTGTCGCATTTTGGGTGTGAAATAAAAACAGATGAATTTATGTATCCTAACATTAAGGTGGAAGATTCTTGATTTACATATTCATCACCTTCAAGGTCTCTTATCTCCCTGTGTAACTTCAGGCTGTGAATCTGCATTAAAAACAACCTGAGCACCAATGCAAGACACCTACAAGTGGAAAAAGGAACATCGTGTCCACACGCAGCTTGAGAAACCCTTTTTTTTTTTCACTGTTTCACTCTGTTACATCAACCGTAATCTAGAGTGACAGCTGTGTGATGACCTACGCGACACGCAACAGCAGTGTCTCAATTATAAAGCATGAAATTGTAACTGTCTGAATTCTGGTTGAACTTTTACAGCTTCATGCCCGTTTGCACTCAAACAATGTTAAGCCAACCACAAGGCAGTGTGGGCACTCGGGCTGCTGTAGGTGGAGCCGCCGCTTGCAGGCTCTGGAATCTCGTTAAGCATATTGTGTTGCCAGAATCAAAGCAGAGGTGTACTTGGCAACGGCTAACCGCTACAACCAAGGAAGTCAGGAAATCTCTGTGGCTTAGTAACACCCCACATTGCAGAAAGAGCTTGTCAATGGGATTTTGAAAGGATATTCTGCAGCTTGTCACAGAGGCAGAAATCACATGACATAACTGCAATGGTTTGTCAGAGAGAACAAATTTTAGTCTTGTGGGCTTTTCAACCTATTCAGTTTGTTTTAATTTATAGAGCAGAGGCCCAAGAAAAGTCTGATTTTGGGACAGTTTGCACTCAAGAAAGGCTCTTTATTTTCTCACCTCAGGGTATCTCAGCTGTGTTCCAGACCTTTGAGTTACTGTTGGACATCTGAGGTCTTCTTTAGTGATTTAAAAAGATCTGGTTTTGTGCTTATTGATATTTCTCCAGTTGGAGATATAACTAAGCCAATAAGGGCCTTGTAGGTGTGATTTTCCTGTGCCAGAGCAAGCATCCTTTCCCATGGTAAACAGTAGCCTTAGCAACTGCTACTGCTGGTCCTGTAAACTTAAAATGGCAGTGATGCATTGATAACTGTGTGTTGGTCACTATAAAGTGGTTAGGGCAAAATACACCATCATATTAAAGAAAATGGCGATATGAAGAGTGAACAAAATGGCAGTCCAGTTGGAGAATTCTGGACAGTGGTGTCAGGTAGGGCTGGGCAATATACCAATATGATATCAATATTATGATGACACTAGATATCATCTAAGATTTTAGATATTGTAACATATTGTTCTGGTTTAAAAGCTGCATTGCAATAATGTAATTTTATGAAATTAGCAGACTGTTGGCTGTTCTATTATTTGCCTTTAACCACGTGGTAATATATATCCACATGACTGATGATTATTCATCACTAATGTAGTGTATTCTTCACCAATAGTCAATCCTACAATATTGTCACAAATATTGTCGTCAAGGTTTTTGGTCCAAAATATTTTGACATTTGATTTCCTAATTTTCTTTTGAGACATCTATTGAGGGTAGCTTTTTTCTAGCGATTGTAGTGAGGCAGTAAAAGCCGTTTTTCCATACTCATGCCATAGAACCACAGCCAAACACACTTCAAAGATTTTCAGTTGGGTTTAAACACCTAAACTGTGTACAAACAGTGAAAATGAGCTATATTGCTTATGGAAACAAGGAACTCCAGATGGCACTTTGTCAGAAGAGCCCACTCGCAAATATCCACATGGGACGGAGCTCTCAATGACAAAGGGGTTCAGCCTTTTAGACAATTCCTCCAATCATCATGCATACACCGAGCGTCCTCTCCCGCCTACCGCTCCATTAGGTCCCAGGGAAGCTGAGCCTGTGACGATTTTGTCACATTTATCCAATGACCGTCTCGCTTTGCTGCATGAAAAATACCAGCTCAGCGCTGTCTCATAGGAATGCTTGGAGGCTCCGCGTCCACCATGCTGACACGAGAATGTATGACAGAGAGGTCGCGTTTGAAAACTGGTGATAAACAGCTGACGTTTGAACATCATTGAAATTATTATTTTAATGTAAATTCAATAGTGCATATTTGACGATTTCTTCTAGGAAATTTTATATATATATATATATATATATATATATGTATATTATGTATACATCCTTAAAATGAGTTGCACATCTCTGGGGTTAGAGTTGGGTTTTAATGGAGAAAGTGCAAAAAATCGGCCATTTTCAGGGATCAGACAATCTGCTTTTTAGTTATGCGAGAGTATCACACTGACACTATTTAATTTGTTATTTTTTGTCCATTGCCATAAGACTGCAAAGTCTTTTCCATTAGCCAGTTGGATTTTGTGTCATTTAGTGTTCTAGCCCAACCATCTCATTTGGCAAAGACTAACATCTGGCAGATGCAGACATTAAAAGGAGCCTTGTTTTAGCACAAAGATGTATTGTTGTGTAAAGAGAGCACTAATTGCACTGAGATTTCAAAATTGTGTTTGTTTATTCACCTGGGCCGGCGCAGCCTGGAGCCACAACACACCATTTTCACCAAAATAACCATTATGAAACCTTGTTGTGTCTACCTTTCCCTCTGTGTGCTTTTCATCCTCACCCATTACGATGCAGCGGTGGGTTTTGGGAGGACATGTGCTCTGACACGGTCACAGAATTTTAATGAGGAGATGTATTAATACCGTATTATTACACACCAGCTTTTTCATTCTTTTCATGAAGCTATAGTTATTTTCAGAGTTCGCCTTTGAAACCTTGTATAAAAAACATCATGCATTTGAATCTGTCTCTGTCTAACCCTGGTGTTTTTATCCTTATATTTCCCCCAAACTCAATTATCCATCCTTTAATTCTACAAACTCAAATCAAAGACGAAGAAGGGTTTAATTACCAACTCAAATGCCAAAATTCCTTTTTTCCTGCTCCCTCCTGCACTTAAAAGTGCAGTTTTTACATTTGATGTTTTAATTCAACTTTGGTCATGGCCAACCATGTGCTCCTGGTAACAGATGCATGTCAGGACAGGCAAATCAAATCAAAAAGGGCTTTTTTTCATATTTCAAATGCCATTTATTTCTGTATTTAATGCCTTGAAATTGCAAAGACCCACAGTTTGTTTTGCTGAAAATCTTCAACATTCAAAATCATTCATCATAGAAATGCCAATTTCCTAATATTTTGTATTCATACAGCTCTGCATCTTGCAGGTTAGTAACTTCCTTTCACTAACTTGTCCTACTGTGTTTCTTTCTTGTTTAGGTGATATTAGAGATTCATCAGAGACAAATGTGACAGCTATCAATAAGAGGTGTTGTACGACCTTCGTGACGTGAATCACTATGTGTTTGGATACCTGACCTGACCAAACCACTGATCCTGTTACTGTGAGTAAAGTGTACAAATTCCCCAATTTTTAACCACCTCTAGCATTTAAAAGCACACCACTGAAGGAGCACACTGTATCCTGGCCAGTTTACACATTTGTTTCCTGATGAAGCAATGGCACTCGTCCATCAGTGTGTTTACATGCACTTACCACGGTTACAGTCAGCTTTCAGCTCAACCTGATGACATCATGTTTATTAGAAACCTGATAACCAGAGTAGGAGTCCAGAGAAACCAAACTTCCTCAGATATATATGTGTATTGGAGAAAGACAATGTCTTGGCCATGTGCTGTATCCATGTGACTGGGTTTCTAATCATCTTCTTACATAAATACATGGACTTCACAAAGATCTTTACATATATACATTCTTGAATTCAAATTCACTGTATAACTGAAATTGATACAAAGTTGCTTAAGTTTGAATAACTGGGTTTTCACAGCCTAACTTTTGACTGTGTAAAATGAAGACAAATTTGTGCTGTAAAGAAAACCTGTTTGCTCTTACTGCAGTACTGTCAGCCCTCCAACATACACATTCAGAAGAAATCAGGAAGCAGTGTCTTGTATCACAAAATATTGCACTTAAAATAAGTAAGGGCAATCGGATTCCTAACCTGCTGGATGTGTAAGTAGATTTTAAGATGCAACTACCCTCTAGATTTCTGCCTAACCCCACCCACTGTAGACATTTGTAAAAATGCTAAAAAAAAAGTGGGCAGGGGGCTGAGAGGGCAGCAAGGAGGGGGGTGGGAGTGAGGAGGCTTAACATTCTTATTTAAAAAAGTTATTAAAGGGACATTGTGTAGCATTTTCAGTTGTTTATTGGCAAAAATTGATGTCTGCACTCATAAATATGTCATCATTGGTGTATTATTACCTCCACCAATAGTGGAGAGGCGCTTCACTACTACCCCGGCATGACTGCAGCATAACAAAGTCCCACTCTTTGCCCCGGCATGACTGCAGCATAACAAAGTCCCACTCTTTGAGCATAATGCAGGATCATGCATATGCATCATCACAGGAGATGGAAACCTCGTCGCCAAGGAAGCGCAAAAGGGAATCAAAAAGGCAACGTGACCGGCGAATTAAAAGAACGAGGGACAACTCGGTCAGTTGTCAGTTGTCAAAAGACAAGACGTGATTGGTTTGTTTCAATTTACACCCGTCCCAGCAGTCCTACGTTGTAAACACAGCCAGCATGGTGAGGAGGGGGTTTGTCAACTCGTGTCGCGTGTTTGTGTAGGAGCCTGAATGAATACTCCATGAAGTATCGGATGACATGGTTTCATCACTGTTATCATAGCTTTTTGGTCCACAGCGGCTACTGTTGTTGCAATACGCATTTGAAACAGTGATGCGCTAGACTGTGCTATCCGTTTATGATTTCAACGTTAGATGGGAGAAATTCCTACACACTGTGGCTTTAAGTTTGATCCACTTGACTCTATGTTAGCTTTGGCCTTGCAAGGTTCAGGGTGAACTCAAAACAGTAGATGGCATGCATTTTCAAACCAGGAAATACCTTCATTCATTTTTCATAACTGCTTACCCTGTTAGGGGTCGAGGGAGGGCTGGAGTCTATCCCAGCTGTCATTGGGCGAGAGGCAGGGTACACCCTGGACAGGTCGGTCAATTTAGAGTCACCAATTAACCTACCCTGCATGTCTTTGGACTGTTGGGAGAACACGCAAACTCCGCACACAAGGGCTCCCCTACCCTGGGTTCGAACCAGGAACCCTCTTGCCCTCTCGCTGTGAGGCGACAGTGCTAACCACTGCACCTCCATGCATTTGGTAAGAGGTGTCGATATTAAAACCAACATTTATGTGTTTCATTGCAGCACAGTCATATAATGTAGTTCACAGCTCACAAAATATGTTTAAGTGTGCAGTACCTCTGTAAACTCACCAGGTTACTTAGCCAACGTTAAAGTGCCAAATAGCTGTAGTTCCTCTAATGGCCACTTGGCTCCAGAAGCAGGTCAATTCCCATAGACACCCATGGTAAAATGTTCAGCTTTACAGCAGAAACAAACATGTTTACAACTGGGATTACTGGATTGTTCTGGGTAACCTGGTTACTTAAATGCTCCATACTGACCAACTACCAGTGGTCTACATCATTAACTTTAATGATGGATGCTAAACTTAAGCTTGCAACATATTAAATTATCTTAGCAATATGTGAATAGTTTTTTAGAATATATATCAGCTTTTCACATACAATGATGAAAATAACAAGACTGACAGCTATGAAAAGGTCACCTGGAGAGCTGTAGACTATACTGTTATACACACCATGGAGTAGATAATTATTTTATGTAATTATTCATGTCATTTCAATAATTAAAATGCCATGGTTTTAGATAATGATGGACATGGCTAATGACTGAGATCTGCAAACTATACAGTGATGTATGGTTAGGTGTGAATGTGTTTGTGCTCTTGCTCATGTAAAGTTTAATCAAACTCAAAATCAACCACAAAAGGCTGTTGTGGCACTTTGACATTTAGCGGAGGTATCACTATCCTACGAAAGATCACTTGACTTACATTGGATAACCCTGGAGTCAAGGGCGGATAATGAGACAATAGACCCCTGGGCACAGACATGCAAAAGGTCCCACTACCTCTTCTACGTAGGGGTGAGACACAGAGACGTGGAAGTTTTGCCTCTGTTTTGTTGTTGTTGTTTGCGTCTCTTTGTGTCTTTGAGGTAAAACGTGTCATTTTGTGTCTTGGAGGTCATTTTCTGTCTGTCTTTTTCGTACATTTTGTGTCTTTTTGAGGTAATTTTGTGCATTTCTTTGTATTTTTCTGCATTTTGTGCATTGTTTTGGTTGTTTTGTGTCTCTTTAAGATAATTTTGTGTCTCTTTTGGGTAACTTTGTGTCTCCTTTGAAGTAATTGTTTGTTTCACTAATTTTGTTTCTCTGTGAGGTATTTTGTGTCTCACTGAGGTCACTTTGTGCCTGTTTTGGTTGTTTTGTGTGTCTTTGAGGTTATTTTATTCTGTCTCTCTTTGAGACACAACATTAAATAATTTGAGAGATAATTGTGTCTCTGTGATAATTTGCGTTTTGTGTCTTTTTTTTGGTTGTTTTGTGTTTCTTTGAGGTCATTTTGTGTCTCTGGCAGTGATTCTTTGTGTTTTTTAGGTGATTTTGTTTCTCTCTGAGGTATTTTGTGTCTCTTCAAGGTCACTTTGTGCCTGTTTTGGTTGTTTTGTCTGTGTTTGTGGTTATTTTGTGTCTCTGAGATAATTGTGTGCGCCTTTAGGGTAATTTTCTTTCTCTTTGAGTCCATTTTTGTGTTTTTTTGTGGTTGTCTTGTGTCTCTTTGTAGTTGTTTTGCCCCTCTTTATAGTTTTTTTTTCCTGTTTCTTTGCAGTTTCTTTTGCATCTCTTTGTGGTCATTTTAATTCTCTGCACATGTTAATTTGAGTGACATCTCACAGGTGAAGGACAAAGGGGCCCCTGACACTTCAGGCCCCTGAGCCTGTGCCTGCTAGGCCCATTCAGTAATCCATCCATGCTTGTAGTCAGAATTTAGAGATATGGTGAATGCTCAAGTTAGCATGTAGCACTGGAGCCTATGGCTGACTGGGCATGTACGGATGAATAGTCTACACATTTCGCAGTGAAGGAAAAGCTCACCCAAACTTTTTATCCCCGTAAGACAAAACATGTCAAATTTTCTTTTCACAGAAATGTGACATTTTTCACCAAATCTTCTTAAACCCAGCCTGTCACATATCTTCAGTCAGCATTTGCGCTGCCTGCACCACAATGATTGGATGATATAAATCACTTCAATGGGACAAACACTCAGCAAAACCCAGAGCGTTCTGATTTACTTAAGTTGGATTAGAGTCTTAAGCTATCTCCCCAAACTCTTCCTTTCCTTTCTCATTCTATCATTCTCCCTTTCTGTGAGAAAATTGGCATCATTTACTGCTGTCACTGCAGAGCTCATTGTCCCCCATTATCCCAGGGACAAAGCTGCCGTGACATTGAGTTAATCCATGCTTGTTTCAATTTTGCTTCCAGGGGAAGAAAACAGATAAGGAGTTCAGGTAAGTGATGGCAAGGAGGCGCCATACCCCAGGCAAAACGGACTACAATGATTGGGACGGTTAAGAAAAAGATAAAATGCAATCTGCCAGGCAAATTGGGTTGATTTCCCCAAAAATGTAAGTGACGTGTTGGGCGTGCTTGAGAGGTTTTCTCTCTGGGATTGATGGAACGCACTTCTAAAGACTAAAATTGCTTGCCAGTATGTCAGGCACACATACTGTAAAAAGACAACCACAGTTAGACTAAAAGGAACATTTTATGAAATCTAGGCCAAGGAAACTAGTGTAGGCAGAGACCTCCTCCCTCAACATCAACATCTCTGCAATCATTACCACCATGAGACATAAGGTAATGTTAAAATACTGCAGTACAAGACCTCAGTCAGAAACTTTTGGAAGGAGAGCTGTCTGCAAACAATATCTGGCCTCTCCTCCACTGAAAAGTGAAATGTCATGTGTAAGCTCACTGTCTTAGATAAAGCTCTTTCCAGGAGTCTAATTATAGCAAGTCCACGTCAGACGGTGTATTGTGAACCTAAACTAAGCTTACTTAATTACATCCACAGAATATAGCTAAGAGACCAGAATTAACCAGGACAGAAGAGACAGAGAGTTGATCCAAATCCTATGTCTGCCAAGTAAAGCCACATTTTCAGTCTCTCTCCTACCCATTCCAAAAAAGATGATGTATGCTGTGCAGTTTTATCCAGGCTTTTTGGAGCTTGACCAATACTTGAGACTAAAAGATAACATATTTTAGGCCTCAACTGCATCAGTTATGACTACCTGTTTTTTTCCCACCCATCTCTTGCAAGGCCCCTAACTTCATGAAAATGGACTGCATCACTTTCGAGGTGCATTCAGTAAATTTGTCTCATTGGAATTGTTTCGAGCAGTTGATATGCTTTAGTGGACGAAGTAATCTCTTGTGTTGAGTTCAACTTAGATGAACCTGGTCTCACTTTGAATTTGTCAATATCCGGTGCTTGGGCAGTGACTTAGGGCGTCAGAAACAAACAAAAAAAGTTGGTCTTTAATGTCCCTATGATACGCGGCCAGTTGCTGTTATAGTTTAACGGTGCCCAGTGGCATCAGGGGGAAACATGACAAGACAAGGACAAAAGTTAAGGTGGCGGAAGTCCAAGTGAGGCAGTTTGGAGGGGTGGTGGATGGGTCCAACAAAACTTTCACCTGAGAGAGCGGTGTTTGCGACCCGTAAGATTCTAAAGCCAAACCCTGTCCTTTTTTTCTTAAACCTAACCACTTCCTTTTGTTGCCTAAACCTAACCATGTGTGTTTGTTGAAGGAAAAAACCCCCCGTCAATTTCCAATGTTGTACCGACGTAGTACGTTTATTTTGAAAGAGACTGCATGTAAATGTTAAATTTCCTGTGAATACGGAAGTGTACCTTGGAAGAAGAGAGCCTGACACAGTGTCTCAGAACGTCAACAACCAACGTCCCTAGGGTACCTTGCATGTCGTACGCGGAAAGCCCATGACCAAAATGTCAATATGTGACGAGGTCAGAGCAAGTTGCTTAGATGAACTTTGACATTTGCTGCTGGCAAATATCAAACTGTCTTGACGTGCCAACCTTTGAGGAAACCGACAGCTGGGCCAAAATGGAGGAAACTATGATAGCTCAGTAGCCAACATATCCTCATACAGCTGTTCATATGATATCTAATGAATTAGCACCTGAATGACATACTTAACATAAAGTTATGCACTTAACGTAAAGGCTCATAGCTTAGGTTTAGGCAAGCAAAATTATGTAGATAAGGTTTAGGCAGGTAAATTAGCTTTGGTTAGGTTTGGAAAAGAAACAAGTTTAGGCATCTTTAGGTTTAGGCAAGTCAAGTTATGTATGTTAGGTTTAGGAAAAGTCACATGGTGCCGATGTTTTATCACTAAAATAACTCAGAGTTCACTTTGTTATACATGGTTTCAAACACTGGTCTCCTGGGGAAAAGTCCTGTGTTGTATGACCCATGTTCCACCCCAACCTGCCTCCTTATACAAACTCCTTACTTCTTTACCCCCATCAAGGCATTAGTCACGTGATCGCAACCTTCCCAATTATTATTATTAACAAATTACTGACTCATGATCACGAGGGTTATATAGAAGTTGGGGTGCATCAGTTTTGGTAGGTAAATGTATGAACAGTGCATGAGAACAGCCAAAATTAGCTGTGTGCCATCTACTTTAATTTAATCATCATCTGTTGATTGATTGATTGATTTAACTGTTTAATAAAAACACATATAGCACTGCACCTTAGTCATTACCAATATTACAAGTCATTGAGGATATAAACACAATAAAGCCCAAAACCTTATTTCCATTGTATTTTTCCAATAAACACTTACTGTGACACATCACAAGATAAAACATCACATCAACAAGACATCAGGTGCATACAAGACAATCAACATATAAATACATAGCAAGCAGCTGGGCAACTATGTCAACATGCTCTTGTTTTCTTGGTCATAAAAAGTAAAAAAAAAAAAATTGGAATTGAATATGCTACATGGTACTTTGAGGCCATTTCTTTAAGGCCACTTTTAATGTGCTCTGTAAAATACTCTGTTTTAGATTTGTGAGCAGATTATTCCACTGTAGTGCTGCCTTGTATAGAAATATATTTTTGCCCATCAGGCTATTGAATTAAAAAGGTGTGAAGTCTGCCAAGCTACCTCTTGTAGAGTGGCTATGATTGCTTCAAATCTGTTCAAATTCAAACTGCTTCACAAGAGTTTTTCAGTCAGTAATGAGACAGGAGTCAATGGTGCACATACTTTTCTAAAAGTCAGACTATGCAACTTATACAAAAAACAGAAAGAAAGAAGGAACATTATCTTCCTTTTATAATCGTAAACCTTTGCTCAGTACATTCAGATATTCTTCTGCTACAGCCTTACCAAGCCTGGTTTGACCAGTAGCTTTTGGTAGCTAATGTTAGCTAACCTTAGCTACTGCTGTGCAACTGACATTGCAAAGTTTGCTGACTGTTCTCTTGTGGTACTGTACACTACATTTTAGAATTGACAATTTTTCAGTCACTGTTCAACAAAATTTACTCTCATTTTAAATGAATTGTATTGTCCCAGGGCGGCACGGTGGTGTGGTGGTTAGCGCTGTCGCCTCAGAGCAAAAGGGTTCCTGGTTCGATCCCGGGTGTGGGAGCCCTTCTGTACGGAGTTTGCATGTTCTCCCCGTGTCAGCATGGGTTTTCTCCGGGTACTACGGCTTCCTCCCACAGTCCAAAGACATGCAGGTTGGGGATAGGTTAATTGGTGACTCTAAATTGTCCGTAGGTATGAAAGTGAGTGTGAATGGTTGTCTGTCTTGACATGTCAGCCCTGTGATAGTCTGGCGACCTGTCTAGGGTGTACCCCACCTCTCGCCCAATGTCAGCTGGGATAGGCTCCAGCCCCCCTGCGATCCTCAAGAGGATAAGTGGTTAGAAAATGGATTCTGACTGAGCTGACAAGCTTACTATCTGCAGCTAGCTAGCCCACCTGATTCGGATGTTGTTAAGCCAGTCATTAAATGGCCATTATCAGTGATCATAAGAATCATTGATATGGAAGAAAGGGGCCTGCCACACTTACTTCAACAGTAGGTTCTGAGGCCATTAGTTGTATATCAAACTTGAAGTTTCATTAGGTTTAACTTAAACTTTCATGAAGTTTAGGCCCAAAAACTAAGTTGTTAGCTTTAAAAAATGTATCATGGTACATTTAAACAACTGTATCTGGTTAAAATAACTTAAAGTAGACTTTTGGTTGAGCACGGAACATGAACCCCACTCTACTGGGTGGAAATCCTGTGTTTGTTGACCTATCCACCTCCCCCAGCTGACAGACTTTCTCGCTCTTTCAACTATGTAACCTGACTTTCTACTTTGTTCTTATCATAATTATTACATTTAATGTAAAATGCCATTTTATGGCCTGAAAATTGCCTGTAAAAACTAATAGAAGACTAATAGAAGACTTAACTCAAATCTATGATGCTTATAACCACTGAAAACATCCATTTAATGGCCTGATAATAGCTTGCTGACTCGCCTGAAAATAAGGGGCGGCAGTAGCTCAGTCCATAGGGACTTGGGTTGGGAACTGGAAGGTCGCCTGTTCAAGTCCCCATCCGGACCAAAAATATGGAGCGTGGACTGGTAGCTGGAGAGGTGCCAGTTCACCTCCTGGGCACTGCTGAGGTGCCCCTGAGCAAGGCACCGAACCCCCCAACCGCTCGGAGCGCCTGTCATGGGCAGCCCACTCTGACATCTCTCCACTTAGTGCATGTATAGGTCCAGTTTGTGCATGTGTGTGTTTGGACCTGTGTGTAATTGACAAACAGAGTGAAAATTTCCTCCTCGGGGATTAATAAAGTATATAAAATTAAATTAAATGCTTGTGACTGGCTAGTGCCAGCATGTCAGTTGGCTCTCACCAACTACAGCAGTTCACCAGCTAGCCCTGTGTACGTCACCAGACTTCTTGCACTGTCTATTTCCAGAAGGATGCTCGGATGACCTTCACTGTGCCACTTTCTGGTGTAAGCGGGCCTTTAAAAGATACATTACATTAGCAGAAATGCAGCATTTGGTGCCAGGATGTTGGCCAGCCTCAAATTTGATTCAGAGATACGCACTACTGAAAGATCAATCTCACCACTGGATGAAGAGAATTGGCCACATGAGAGCAATGCAGAGATGGCACTCAAAGCAGCGAACAAAACCTAATAAACAAGACAAATATGTTGCCGTTATTGGTCTTTAATATAGAAGTCTGTCACCCAAAAATATCTGTACCCATCTGTCCCATCTGCTATGATGGGAACAGCGATGTAGTAAAGTGCCTCTTGATAGCATATTATTGGCAAATTAACCAATTAACTAGAAATAGATTCATAAAGCGCTCTAAGGTCACAGTGTTTGTGTTGAAAAATTAATGATGAACATTTGCGGTGCTGAGCATATCACATTCGTTGAACCTGGGAATTGTCTTCCTCCTCCGACCTATCTCAGTGGGATATCAAAAAGATGATCACAAGTTAATATCACAGTGCGATCTATTGATTGCACTTGTCAGCATTTACAATCTGGCCTCATCTGTCGGTCTGCACTCCCTCTGTCTCGTTTAAGAGTTTCCTGGGAGCCGAGGTGAGCCTGTCCTCTACCTGACAGACTACTGCTCCCTCATCCATCCAGCCCTGGCTGCTAGCAGCCTCGCCGCCCCTCTTACAGCTGCGCACAAGAGCCCTAAAATGGTTCACTAATCCTCCTCATTAAGCCAGGCCTCAAGGCTCTCGTTACTGTACATCTATTCCCACATGCCTTGTACCAGACTTTTATCTCTGGCAGCATGTGCATATGTCATGAATTTGCCATGTGCAATATAGTATGTGTGTCAGGATTTTGATGTCTCTGTCAGCTGCGGGACCAGATAACATGTGGAAAGGCAGCTGTTCCCGCTCCATCTTGGTGGTGGAGGAAAAATTGCAAGGATTGCACTCATGTTGCGTTCACATAGACCTCTTTTAATGTTTTTTTTTTTTTCTTTTTACTTTTAACACTTCATGTATTCACCAAAACTCAGGTTAATAATCTCGATAAGCTTTTCAGGATCAATGGGAGTTGCAGGGAGTTATGATATTTTATGTGCATGTGGTGTTTGATACTGCAGGTTAAGCCTCAGGGCAGCATCCATCTCTGCATTTATTGTAGTTACTCTTTGTTTTCTGTTCTTATTGCAGTATTCGTATGCTAGACTCGCCCCAAGGTTCCGAGAGCAGAAAAACAAATATACTTTTTATGGCCTAAAAAAGTGAGTTTTCTTGACAGAGAGTAATTCTGTCCGCTCTTCAGCTTGTGTAAAGTTTGTGGCAGTGCGGAAAATGCTCAGAGGATCTATATTAACCTTGCTTTGAAGTTACCCATACACCCCATGAGCTCTGTGGATTTCCTTATTAAAAGCCTTTCTGATTCATCTTGGAAACAACTGAGACCAATTGGAAGCTGTGTCGTCAGGGGCAACACTTCCAGTCATAGAAGTTCCTCTGACAAACGGTGCTAAAGCTCCAGTGACAGGCACCGGGAAGATGGGTTTGAAGGATACAAATCATCCACTGTGAGACTGAATCACAAAGTCGAGCAGCTTTAGCTCTCTATCAGAAATACACTGTGAGTGATGGGGTGTTCTATTTATAAGTGACTTGTAGTGAGGGTTCTTTTCAATCCAAGACGGGGAGGGGAATGGGTGTGTAATGCTGTACCAGAGAGAGGAGTTAAATGTGTCCGACAAGGTATTAAACTAAAGAACCAGGGGTGTCCTAGGTGATAACAGCTTAACAGTTTTTTTTAATACGCTGCATGAAATGTAGCACATCTCTTTTGTTGTGTGGAAAGCTTGTAACACCGACATTTGGTTAGGTTTAACTTTATATTGTGATTAAAATATTCCATGTTTTTGAGAAGGTGCTTGTGTACATGGGTGGGTTATGAAACAGTTGGCCCCTGGGCACAATTATGCAAAAGGCCCCTGCACTTCTCCCACAGAAGAGTGGGACACAGACTTTGTGGTGATTTTGCCTCTTTTTTTTCTTTCTTTTCTTAGTTTTGCATCTCTTTGTAGCTGTTATGCCTTTTTTTGTGGTTTGGTTTCTCTTGTGGTTATTCCGTGTGCCCTTGTGGCTGTCTCTTTGGAGTCCTTTTTTGGTAGTTTTGTGTCTCTTTGTCGATCTTTTGCATCTCTTTGTGGTCATTTGTTGTTTCTTTGGGTCCATTATGTGTCTCTTTGTGGTATATTTGTGTCTTTTTTGGTAACTTTGTTATTCTTTTGAGGTGTCTTTTGAGGTTGTTTGTCTCTTTTTGCGGTATAATTGTGTTTTAATTGGTCGTTTGTGACTCTTTTCAGTAAATTTGTCTTTTTGTAGTTCTTTGCATCTATTTGTAGTACTTTTGTGTCTCTATGTAGTTCCTTGTGGTTATTTTGTATCTCTTCAAGCTCATTTTGTGTCCCTTTGGGGTGTGTTTGTGTCTTTTTGGTCAATTTGTCAGTCTTGTAGTTGTTTTGTGTCTATTTGTCGTTCCTTTGCGTGTCTTTGTGGTCGTATTTTGTCCCTGTGAGGTCATTTTGTGTCTGTTTGTGATGTATTTGTGTCTTTTTTGTTCAATTTGTCAGTCTTGTAGTTGTTTTGTGTCTATTTGTAGTTCCTTTGCATCTCTTCGAGGTCGCATTTTGTCCCTTTGTGGTCATTTTGTGTCTCTTTGTGGTATATTTGTGTCTTTTTTTGGTCATTTTGTGTCTCTTTGTGGTATATTTGTGTCTTTTTTTGGTCATTTTGTTACTCTTTATAGTCGTTTTGTGTCTATTTGTAGTTCATTTGCGTCACTGTGGTCATTTTGTGTCTGTTGAGGTTATTTTGTGTCTCTTTGAGGTATAGTTGTGTCTGTTTTGTGTCCCTTTTGAGGTCATTTTGTGTTTTCTTTAGGTATATTTGTGTCTTTTTGGTCGTTTTGTAACTCTTTGTAGTCACTTTGTCCTTTTGCCCTTTTGCATCTCTTTGTGGCCAATTCGAGTTCATTTTGTGTCCCTTTCAGATTTTTTTTGTTTTGTTTTGTCTATCTTGGAGGTCATTTGTGTCTTTTTGGGTCATATTTGTGTCTGTTTTTTGTTACTCTTTGTCTATTTGTAATTTATTTGTATCTCTTTGTGGTCATTTTGTGTCTTTTTAGGTCATGTGTGTCTCTGTTATTGAGTGTCCTCCATGTTGGTACATGTTAATTTCAGTGAAATTTTGCAGGTGAAAGTCAGAGGGGGCCCTGACACTTTTGGCCCCTGGGTCTGTGCCCAGTTAGCCCTTTCAGTCATCCACCAATGCTTGTATAGAGTGTAAAACATGTTTTTTTATATATATAATATTACAATACAATAACTATTTGTGCCATTTGCGTTTGATCTGCAATCTATTTTTCAGCTCTGTGGCAAAAGTGTTACTTTGTAAGTTTTTCTCTTTTTTTTTTTTTTAATATTCCAAACATTGTTTCTATGCCTGCCACAGATCATAGCTTAGGGGCATGCCTGTGGATGAAGGGGTAGTGTCGTTGATGGCAGCCATGGCAGACAGCCTTAAATATTAAAAGAGTTTATTTTTATGAAGCATTAAAAATTTAGGTCACAGTGAAAAATTCATCTAGTTATCATCTTTCATTTTATTATGACACAGTAAATGCATGCATAAGAAAATCTGTATGCATTTTATCTTCAACTTAATAGTTTGATTTGTTATAATTAAAATCTGCTACTTTGTGAGTCTGACCTTAAAGGGATAGTGCACCCAAAAATGAAAATTCAGCCATTATCTACTCACCCATATGCCGAGGGAGGCTCAGGTGAAGTTTTAGAGTCCTCACATCCCTTGTGGAGATCCAAGGGGAGAGTGGGTAGCAGCAAAACTCCACCTAATGCAGGCTGACGGCGCCCCAGATTAAAACGTCCAAAAAACACATAATTGAAACCACAGAGTATCTCCATACTGCTCGTCCGTAGTGATCCAAGTGTCCTGAAGCCTCGACATTAAAAGTTGTTTGGAAAAATGTCATTTGAACTCTGTTTTTAGCCTCATTGTAGCCTGTAGCCCACTCATATTTAACCACACTCTCTGTTTGAGTCTTGCATGTGTAAAGGTAAACAACAACATCTACTTAGATAATGGCATTTATACCATCAGTTATTGGTTTCCATTTTCGCTGCCCAATAAATGTCACAGCTTGAATTACTGTCAGTATCAAAAGAAAATCTGTTTTTATTTTGCCCAATTAGTGTTTTGATGGTGAGAAAAATAGAACCCAAAATGTTAAATTTCCAGTTACTTGAACATCCTCACTCTTAACATTTAACCTCAGCTCTTTCATTTGTAATGATATGTATAGAAGGATTTGTGTCATAATACATAACAATATAATCCAATGCTCCAATGCCTGTCTACATATATTCATGGTTAGGTGCAACCAAACTCCTTCACCCTTACTTGCTTTTCCACCGGCGCAGTCAGATTTATTCGACAGCCCTTGAAAGATGAAAAAGGACAATACTCACCATTATGTGGCAGTAAAAAACATTAACTAGACCAGCATGTTTGACCTACAGGCTGCACAACTGTACTGAAAGCAAGGCGAGGCAATGTGATTTATATAGCATATTTAATTCCAAGTAAACTCTACATGCTTTACAGTAAAATCAATGTGCACTCACCCAATGTATCACACAGTGGGAACCAATGAAGTGATTCAGCTACGGGAATAATATGTTTGGCTTTCATACACAGAATGAGCCGCTGTTGAAACAAAGGCTGTCTAACATCCACCAGCCTCAATGGATATCCACTCTGTGCTTCGTTTGGTTTCATTTGAAACCCCAGTGACTGATGAATTCAAGAGTATATTTCCTGTTTCAGTGCAAGTGATGAGTGAGAGATATTTTGTGGAGCAAAGAATGATGGTTCACACACATGTGTGACAAAGAACTTGTAAACCACAATATATACCTTTCATAAACAACAATAAGATAATGTCCTTAACATGGGACACATCAAAAGACTTAAATGCTTATGAAACAAAGGACAAATGGGACAAACAAAGTCAGGCTATTAGTGTTGCAGACCAGTAACCAAAAAGATCTTTCTATAGGCCACACACACAGGCAATTATAATCATGGCAATTGATCATAATTGTGTTCTCTCTGAAAGACCAGAAATTATAGACATTTAACATTCCTCATTTTGTAACTTCCCCAGCGTGTATCCCCAACAAAACACACTTAGTTACAGTGCACAGCTGTGAGTGAAAATGGACAAACAGTACTTCATAAATGAATACAAAAAAACAATAACCTTGTATTTTTTATGTATGGTATTTGCATAAGTTAAAACCAGGCAAATGCCATGAAAGAACGGACAGTAAAGTGCAGGGAAAAGAAACAATCTCTCAAAGCCCTCTGCAAAAATAAAAAACAAAATTATACAGTCGAGGTTAAAGTTTGTTTTTTAATATGCTTTGTTGGATTCCAAAAGAAAGTTTAACCAAATGAGAAAAAGTACTACCCTAAGTTAAAAGATTTACTTCTCTGAATTGTATCTTACAAGTCCACATTTTGGAAAACAAAAGTATCTTGAATGCAAGAAGCTGACGTTTCTAAAATAGAAACCAATCATATTCAAAAAACATTACATGATATGAATCTAATGGGACTTTTTAACAAAGGAACAATCTATGAGTGGTTGTACAGACCAATTTTTTCTTTCATTCAGTATTTCCAATACAACTTCAAGCAAGATTGCCATACCCTATGAGATTACACTCACCGGCCACTTAATTAGGTACACCTGTTCAGCTGCTCGTTAATGCAAATGGATAATCAGCCAATCATGTGGCAGCAGTCCGATGCATTTAGGCATGAAGACATGGTCAGGATGAGGAAGAAATGTGATTTAAGTGACTTTGAATGTGACAGGCTGGTCTGAGTATTTCAGAAACTGCTGATCTACTGGGGTTTTCACACACAACCATCTCTAGGGTTTACAGAGGATGGTCTGAAGAAGAGAAAATATCCAGTGAGCAGATCATGGATGTGCAGCCAACAAATCTGCAGCGACTGCGGGATGCTATCATGTCAATATGGACCAAAATCTCTGTGGAATATTTCCAGCAGGAAAAATGGAAATAATTTGTAATCCTTCTATATCCATATTTACACTCTTTCAGACAGGACACAGCTGTAACCTGGTGTCATAATTGTACCTGGTGATTGCCTCTGTGGTACTGTTTGAGCTGTAAAACACTGATAAAGGCAGTAGCTCAGTCCACAGGGACTTGGGCTGGGAACCGGAGGGTCGCCGTTCGAGTGCCCGACCGGACCAAAATATGGAGCGTGGACTGGTAGCTGGAAAGGTGCCAGTTCACCTCCTGGCCCCGGCCTGGGCACTGCCGAGGTGCCGTTGAGCAAGGCACCGAACCCCCCAACCACTCGGATGGGCAGCCCCACTCTGACATCTCTCCACTTAGTGCATGTATAGGTCCTGTTTGTGCATGTGTGTGTTCGGACCTGTGTGTAATTGACAACAGAGTGAAAAAAAAAATAAAAAAAAATTGAATTTCCCCTCAGGGATTAATAAAGTATATGAAATTAAATTAATCAAAAAAATAAAAATAAAGACATGCTGCCAAAACTTCTTTGTGGATTGTAGTCCACTTTCAACAAAGATTTGTTTTGTTGCTTTCAACATACAGATGTGCTTGAAATTTGAACCAAAAACATATCTGATTACTGTTTTGACTTTTGTTTCACCTGGGCATGTGGAGATTCCAGTGCAACAATAGGCTTTTGTTGAGACCCAAAACACACAATATTTTTAAGAACACTGCTGAAGAGAAATCCAGAGGCATACATTTGTTTGAGTGTTTCTTCTACACATGAGCACATGTAGAATTGTTTGGAGCCCTCTCGGGCCACGTTCACATCAAAAATAGCCCAGTATCAAAAAAGGTCCGCATTGGTGTGGGCGTGTTGCTACCAGTGAATAGATGAAACACAAACCAGGAAGTCTAGTTTAAAGGAGTATCTGACATCAGCACAATGCGCAGCAGTTTGTGCTCCTTTGAGGCAGGATTTTACAACTCAGAAAGTAGCCATGGGTGTGCAAAGTTATCGATTCCCTCCTCTGTCTTGGTTCTTTCAAAGTAGATACTGTACTATACCACGCAATACTGCAACATACAGTATATAACAGAGCAACAACACTGCATTGCTGGATGATATTGAACTGGGCAGTTGTGCCAGATTCCTGTGTATGCCCACTGATGAATGCAGTGGTCTCACCACACAAGAGAAGGATGAGAATTTGACATAGTGCTATTGTTGGTTTGAATGCAGTGTCATGGGCTTATTATAGTCATACTATTCGGAGACAGACTTCTGAGGTAAAAAATCCAGAAACCCTTGCAGCATTTCCTCTTGATTTCAGTCACCTCCACTTTGTTCAGACAAATTCTCACAACACTTAAAAAGGGAAAGTTTAAAGTGCTTGGCTGCAGGAGTTTTTACATCTTGAGCTCCTGTGCTTAGTGATACTTTATTGAAGAGGGCACTTGCCACTGCAACATTTTAAATGCATGCATAGCTGACAATTTTTTTTCACATTCTGAAACTCTGGATGTTTGTTGGCATACCTTTCACCAGGAGGGAATCATTCCCAGAGGCATTTAAAGGCAGGAGAACAGAGTGCGTAGACGGTGACGACAACGTGCAGCCGCACACTGATGCAAGGAGCACTGTTGTTGCAGTCCTGCCAAATGAATGAATCAATTTGTGGCATTAGGCCACTTTTGCGTCATTTTTTTTTTCTCCCCAAAAAAATTTCTCAGCCCTGCCTTGTGTTTCTGCTCCCCTGCTGATTTATTTTCAATTTTACACTACATTTCATTTTCACATTTTGACACTCACATTTCACCAGGGTAACATTACCTGGGGGTAGAAAGATGGACCGGTGCTGCACAGTACTCAAGACAACCACTCGCCACAACCACATTGGGACGTGTTAAAATTTACTCGGCTCTTTGTTGGCCCACACGTCCACCAACCTCCCTGTGGAAAAAAGTCTCCAGATGGCCAGTCCGCCTGTGTCATTCAAAGTGGAGTAAACATACTTATACTCCTCCATGCTTAGACGTCAGGGATGACATAGTTTGCACTTCTAAACAGGCCAAAGAACTTCTTAGCCTACTTCTAGATGTATAACAGAGAAAGGATGGAGGTTAGAGACTGAACATTAAACAAGTGATGCACTGCTTGGTTGATTTTAAATGGTTTAGTTTAATTTTTCTTCAGAAAACCAACAAAGTTTCACATCAGTCAAGTTGTTGTCCCAATACAAACATCTAGAACATTATGGTAACTCAGTAAGTTGCAATCCCATCAAACATTTACATTGGGATTGTTTGCAACACTGTGATGTAATTTTGTAATTTTGAGTTGGTTGATTGATATGTGAAAGTATAGCTTTTATTTAGCTCTGTTTGCTTTATTAACATTGGATGGTTTATGGTCAATATGAGAAGTAGAATATTCTATATTTAGAGAAATGGAATAAAAGGCTGGGTGTAGGTGTAGTCCATCCCCAATTTTTATGCAGAGGACTTGGAATTATAGTCTGCAGGTAACACTTATGTTTTCAACTGTAACCAAGATCTTTGCCTAATGAGAAGGTAAAACATAGAGCAAATACAGGCTGCTTAGGACCCAAAAAGAAACACACCAGGGAACAAGCGGTAGATAATTTAGGTTGTGACAAAGGCCATTTTGAAAAGATGGGTCTTCAGTTGTTTTTTGAAGATTCCTAAGGAGACGGCAGACCATAAACTTAATAGAAGACAGTTCCATAGTGTGGGAGCCATTACTTCAAAGGCACAATCACCTTTTGTTTTGAGTCTGGAGTGAAGAACATCCAGTAGGTCCTGTTCTGAAGACCTAAGGGACCTACTGACGATATATGGATGGAGATGGAGATTACTGATGCATTCAGGTGTCTGATCATGTAGGGCTCTATATGTGAGAACAAGTATCTTAAAATGTGTGAGTGTTGGTAGACAGCTCAGACAAACACAGGACTTTCACCCAGGAAACCAGCGTTTGTGTCCTACCTGAAACCAAAAGTTGACGTAACAGCCCTCATTTTAAGCCAAACCATGAGCTCTTTTCTAAACCTAACCAAGTATGTTTTGTGTGTAACTATGACTGTTTCATAATGTCACCCACTTGGCTAAAACTGCGACGATTAGTATATGTTTTAATGGTCATTGTGGTAGTGGCAAATGACGTATTCTGTTGTTTAAGTATAGGGATGTGTTGATTAAAAGGGAACTCCACTGATTTTACACAGCAGTTCTAAAACATCTTCTGTGGCCCTGAGGAGCTTTCCCAGTGTCTAAAAAGATAACCCTAATGATGTCATCAGTGCTATCTCGCTCTGGGCTTGGAGACTATACATTTGTAATGAAACGCCCACAACAAAACCTGTAGAGAGAAATGGGGATTTACCATGCAAGAAGGGCCTAACAAAAGGCACTATTCAGTTGCATTATGGGAAGTGTAGGATTTTGTGCCTTTCGGGGCTTAACCCATGTAAGATCCTGCAGCCAAAATTGCTTTATTTCATTATTTTTTTCCACCATACACTAGCATGATTTAAGGATGGGAATGGGTCAGTTGGTCTACCAACCACTTTGGTCCAGACTGAATATCTAAGTTACTATTGGATAGAATTCCATGGAAGTTTGGTCTCCAGGGGGTTATTACTCACAACTTTAGTGACCCCCCACTGCCAGGTTCACAGGGGTTCTTATTTGTGGTTTTGAGTGAGATGTCTCAACTATTAGATGGATTGCCATGACATGTGATACAGACACCATGTATGGGAGCTAGCATTACAGCTGCTCAATAAAAGAATAAAGCCATATGACAAGTTAAATGGATAAAAGGTTTTTAAATTGTAGGTATAACCACTATGACTGTGCACCAATTGGTGACAGTAAAACAACAGTATAATAGTGTATAATGGAAAATAATTGCTTCAACAATAAATCAACTGTGTGCTCGCAAACTGCCAAATAAAATTCAACACACATCCCCCAAAACCTACCTTGTAATTTTCCTCTGTGTGTTATCTACAGCACTCCTAGCATAACAACAAGTGAGTGTGTTTGTGCGTGTGTTTCCTAGCTTTGATGCTCTTTAAACTGCACTGGCTTGATATGAGTGGCTGCAGATACTGAGGGGAAACCACATGGACTGCGTAATGACAATGTGTGTGAATTCGATAAACCCTTTTCTCATGGGCACTAGAACCACCCTTGCGGAAAATGTGATTACACTTCTCCACAGGAGGTGCAGTGTGGGACGTTGTTGCAGGGGGGGGGACTTCGCTTGTCGCTGAGTCCCCAGTTTGTCTGTTGCCTCATGCCCACCAACAATTTTGACACGCATGTAATGTCCGCGGACTGTGGAAGAGGTGTTTGTGTCCATTTTCTGTGTCTGCTTTTGAAGCTGAGCATGAGCCAGTTGCTAATGACTCAGTGATGCGTAATGCGGATGACACCATGTGTTGTAGGCTCTTTGGTGTAAACTGACTAGTAAGTGGAAGGGAATTGGAATACGGAGTGAATAAAACACCAACATACTGTGGTCACAAAGCCGAGGGTTTTTAGTTTGAGCCAGAATGCAAAACGCCTGCCAGCTGCCAGCGGCTGTTGTTCATAGCCTCGTGACTGATACATATTTTACTTTAAAAAAACAAAACAAAGAATTACTCACAATGTATTAGAAGAGTTAGACTGGTATGACAACTGATCTTTGAAATAAAATGAAAATACCTAGCATTGATCTACATCCTGGAGAGAAGTAGAATTAATTAGTCAAGCTTTTTTTCCTCAGCAGCATTGCTCCCTTCCCTCTACCACACACTGGTTATACTACTGACTAAATTAATCTGAACAGTAGACATAATATCACCCTCTTTTGCTCCTTTCTTTTCACACTCAATATGCTGAAGTATGTCATTAAAGGGCCTTATCTGAGCTTTTTCACAAACGATGATGCTAATTTAATAATTTGGCTCCAACAACTGCAAGAATTTTTCCAATCTAAAAATTCTTTCCTTATTCTTTTTTTATTATTATTTTTTAATAGAAGTCTGTTCATAACAGAAGTTGATTTTTTTAATTTATTTTATTTATTTATTTTTATTTTTAATTCTGAATTCCACACATTTCATTTCTACCAAAAAAATAAATAAAATTCAGCATTGGCATTTCAAGAATTACCCTGTTTGCTTATTGCTAACAAATCCCGTTAAAAGACCAAAATCAACAATGTCCTAGGGTTACCATCCAACATCTGGAGCATAACTGTCCTTGCCCCTCAGCTCCAAACCCATTAATTTCTTCTGATATCCTAAAGTTTTACAATGGTTTTGAAATATGTAGTTTCATTGTCAAAAAAAGTTCCAAAAACAGTTGAGCACTTAAGTTCTGACCAAACATTGCTCAAATTAGAATATGTAGTGTATTAGCTGGGGACTATTTTCAGTGGCCGATTAACACACATTTGGCGCTGAAGTCATAACAGCATTATGATGTATGTGGAATCAATTAAAAATAACTACTAACTACAGTGCCCATGTTCATGGCAATCAAGGAACATGCTCAGGAAATAGTACAACTCTGTGTTTCCTGTTTTTTGTATTTATCTTCTCACGTGAATTCTAATCAGTAGCAGCAGAGTGTTTGATTAAAATCTTTATCAGTGTGGATTCCACCTGCATTCTGCCTTTTCTTTCTTTTTTTGTGAGAAAGCAATCTGTTCTCCTGAGTTCTGACTCATCTGCTGCAAGTCTAAATGTTTTTTGAAGAAAATTGGAATCTTTTCACTGCAATATTGAGTTCGAAACAGTCAAGCCAACAATTTGTTTGCTTAACAAGTTTTCAGACTCCTTCATTTAAGGCCACAATGCTACCACAATGACTGTCTTCTTATACATATGACATCCCATTCATCAGAAGTTTTAAAATGGCCCCAGGTTTTGAGCACATCTGAACACGTAATGCAAAATCGAGCTCTCACACATTTAGTCATTCTGAATGCAGTTTTTAGCTAATGACCTATATATCGGCAGGCAGCCATTAATGCTAGCTTGCTCTGAGTACATTGTACGGAAATAGTCTGACAATCAATCAGAAGCAGTTATGAAGGAACAATTACTCCTCAGTCAAAAAAGGGACAGAAATTATACTTTTCTCATAAGTGTTATTCAATAACTGGGGATGGGTGGTTAACAATGCGGCCCCTTTAAACCTTCTGTTGCACATTTGTAATGGCTGTGCCTTTATTCCCTGACCACTTGTGACCTGGAGTTGTGCTTAGGAGTTCATGTCAGTGTTCCATCCCATCCTACACAGGCTTGTTTTTAACTGCCAAGAACTACTTAGTAATATAGCAGAGGTGTGGACTGGAGTCACATGATTCAAGTGGCAAGTTAATGACTTTGAGACTCAACTTGACCAAAGTCAACTTGAAATTAAACACTACTGTGTTCCCATCACATGTGTAACTTCAACAAATAAAGAACATTAATGATGAAATACTTATCAGACGCCGAAGTAAAGTCGACCTTTTACTGTTGTAGCCTCAGAAGATATTTGTACTCATTGTAGTATTGTAAAACTGGAAAATAAACACGAAATGGACAGAATTACAAGGTTTACCATGCATGCAATCTGTAACATTTGCATTAGCATTTAGCTACTAGCTACTGTAACACATGGCTGGTTAGCTAGCCTACTGTAACAGAGAAATATCTAAGTATAACTTTGAAATATTTATGAACTTAAAAGTAAAATGAGTAAGCTAAAATAAGCATTATACAACTCTGTTATGTACAAAAGAACTGTCAACTTACAGACAAAGCATTTTCCAAGGCCAGAATGGCTAAGAAAGATTATTTCAGCGTGGAAACTCTACAGCTGCAGCATTCTGTCATATGCAATCTAACATTTCCTGGTTTACGTCTGTCATGTGACTAAGCCTGACCAATAGAAAAAATCAGCTACTAAATAAAGAAACTAGGCTTATAGAAATGCAATGACACTAAACACAGGCAAACTATGTAAGAAAACAGTATGCCATGACACACCCATGAGCCTTTTGATATGAAAATAAGATTCAAAAGTATATAACTTAAAAAGTGTGCCACGGATCAATTAATTTCCGTAATAAGATGACACTTAATTCTCTTGATCCACTTTATTTGAACCATCCGATCACACTCTTAAAATGACATTATATCTGGTGAACAGTGCATTATGACTTGGACTCAATCACAGCTTCATAGCTTACTAAGACGTCTTTAGGACTTCTTGCCTGTCTGGACTTGGTACTTGAGAGCAAAGACTTACTTGTGACTTGCAAAACAATGACTTGGTCCTACCTCTGTGATATATTCTTTTTTAACCATCATATTGTCAAACAACTGATTTGTAAATGCACCAATTACAGATCGAATTGATGCAGCGTGTTACAAGAACAAACAGATTTCAAATGCATTATGAACTCTATTAATAGACCTGTTGTTATAATGAAACAGCATTCTCCTGGCATCTTTTTGAAGTCCCGATTCCCTCAGTCATTTTGTTAGCCTAAATGTGCACCACAGTAGGTAATTGCTTGAAGCAGTGTCTTTAAATGGAGTTTGAATTAAGACAGCTAATGACAGCAGGTCAATAATCTGTTATTTGGATCCTTTGGCTGCTGCGCCTTAAAAGCTAATAATGAATTCATGAGTGGGCAAACCTGAGGTGATGCATCAACCCGCCATCCACCTTCTCTGATCATATCGGCTTCCAGTCAGGAAAGGTTTGAGTTGAGTTACAAGTCTCTTAGGTGAGCGTGCAGCGCATGCTGTGTTGGCGTTGTTAAAACCGCGATTGACAGGCTAAACCCATCCGGGGACCCGCTAAAAACAGAGGCTTAGATTGTTCTTTTGTAGGGTCCCCTGGTCGACAGAAAATGGTTGATGAGCAAGATCTGCCCCAGAAATCAAAGCACCGTTGGGGGTGCGCTTGCGAGTCTTCCACTCATCAGACTAACACTCCTCTGCAAGATCACGAGGGAAGGGCGAGCAGGAAGACACACAATGAATTTGAACCAAGAGAAGGAGGTGTGTCATGAGTCCCCGGAGAGAGGCATGGAGGGAACAGTAGTATGAGTGTGTATAAAAGAGTCAGTCAACAGCAGCGTTGACTAGAAAGGCTGGATCTTGCCGTTCTTGTGTAGGAGGGCAAATGCGTGAGAGAAGCAGCATATAAATACCTCAAAGGATGAGCACTGAGTGGAATATAAAGATGCTTGCTATCAATGGAGGAAGAAAAGAGTAGCAACCTGTCATTCATTCCCTTAACACTGAATACAGTGGGGCCACATTCAGACGACTCTACATCCTCACCCTCATTTATCACTTTTAGAAGCCATATGTTTCTATTCCTTTGAGAGCAGATAATGGCATTCTACCATTTGTACATATATGACCTTGTCCTTTCCAGTTGCTCATACATGAAGCTGAGCAAAAACACAATCAGACATGTATGCACACCGGCACTCTTTCTCCCGCACATATTTGCAAAGCAAACAAACAATACAGCTCTCAGCGTGTGTGTTTAGAAAGGAAAACAGCTTGTAGGGACGACTGGCCACAAAAATATGAGAAAAGAGACGAAGAACGTGTGCTCAGTCGTCGCCGAGATTATAATGTCACTTGGGAGCCGGCGCCCTGCACAAACACCCTGCTGTGCTCTATTTCAATAACTTTCCATAAACCAATCTAATCTCTCCTCCCTCCTACACTGTGCTTTAAGGAGATTTTTATAGGCTTTTGTTTGAGAAGCAGATAATTCCTTATAAAACATAATAGTGCTGCCTGAATTGTAAAAGGTTTTGTAGCTTAGTGGCATGACTGTTTGCAGCAAATACATCTGTAAGCATTGTTTATGATGTGCCTGTAATGGCCTCGTTTTAGACTGTCACAATACAGATATTTATGTTATTCATTCAGAGGTCAAATACACACAAACTGTAGTTTAATGCATGCAGCATTATTCAGTATCGTATTCTCCAACAGAGCTGCACTGCATGTCACCTCTCATGACCTTCGTTTTGAATTTCTTACACCTTACCTCCAACATGTTAATGGGAAATAATGTATAAAGACAGTCAAATAATGGCACAGAAAATAGCCTTTAACGGTTTCTTCCTTTTTCTCTTTTTCTATAGGTCGCTTCTTCATCGTGCTCTCTGAGTGTGAATGTGTGGCCTTGAGGTATTCCCGAGGGACCATATGGCACAATACCACACGATATAGGTAATGTTTGTCTCTTCCGTCCAGCTTTTCTGTTTAACATAGAAACAGTCTGAGGGCTGAAAACACCCCCTGAAAATTATTTGACCTTTCTTATCAAAGCATATGAAAAGCTACCTCAGGCCCAGGCAGGATATATTCACCGTTACAGAGGACGTTCAACACGATATAAGTGACAGAAACCTCAGGGGGAGGTGATAAACTTGAGCCTTTCACACCAGATTGGTGGATTTGGTTGGCGAATTCTTCTTCAACCCTGCTTTATCTTTCACCCAGGAGTGATACTTAGTACCTGGAAAACGAAACTTTGTGTGGTGTTTTGCATGAATTAGTAGTCCTGAAAACATATAAAATGGCCTCGGGAAAGAAAAATCTCCTACATGACATTGATGAATCAGTCAGGTCCATGCCTTCAGCTTATTATTACCGCTGTGCAAAACAAAAACAAATCAAACAAGCTAATAGCACCTCCCACTCACATTATGAGCCTGCATATTAAACTTTACACTGTATATTTATTTTTTCATTGTACTCACATAACACCCTCATATTTTCAGCACAGTGAGCACCTACCTGCATCTGTAACCTCTCTCTTTGCTTGTAAAAAAGTAAAATAATACGGTATTCCTGTACAACTGACTACCCATCATGATAGTAAAATGTAATATTCTGTGTTAAAAACATGCATATGCTATCTGAACAGTATCTTTCTTGTTTTTATGGTGACTTTTATTGTGTAGGAACAGGGATCACACATGATTTGAGTATGAACTTCATATTAACAACAAGCTGAAGGGACACAAAGGTCATTTTACACATCATTAATAGTACTCAGCTTTTGAAAACAGTTGTATGATGTCACATGTGGTTTTGGAGGGAGCTTTTAAAACTCTTGAAAAACAACCCTGATGATGTCATCAGGCATCTCAGCTTGAACCCAAAGATTACTAGCCTGGAAATCCAGACTCAAATCTAGAAAGATTTTGAGTCTGGCCCTCACCGACACACCCTTCCTACCCAAGGGGCGGCACCAACTGAGGCATGTCAAATGCCGCCGCACGCAATTGGATAGCACGATAGCCAATCAGAGCAAAAAACAAGGTGACGTATTCATTGCAGTAAGCCCCATTTGTTTGCCGACCAGTGAGGCTAACTGATATATTATGCTTTTGCCGTATCCCGTCAGCAAAACGGCAAAAACGTCCTTCCTGGAAGCGAAGGCTTCTAGGGCAGTCTTCTGTTCCTCTCTCAAGGAAAAAGATAAGTGTAGTTGGCTTAGCGTTTCTTCCAAAGCTAAACTGAATGGACGCGGTCCTTCGGCAGCTGCCATCTTGGCTGTTTACTTTTCGACTCTTACGGCACAGCGCTGTCATCATCATGTTACCGCCCAGAGCCCGCCTCTGTCAGATAGACTGATCTGATTGGTCCAATGCTGATTCCCCGGGCTCTGCTCGTCGGGGCCAGATCCCCGTGCGGAGCAAATTCGAATTTGCTAGGGGCGGGGCATCTGGATTTCCAGGTTAGGAAATTACAACTTTAAAGCCCATTTCAGACTAATGATTCGCGACAAGACAAAACTGTTTGAGAATGTTGCGGAGAGAAGTTGCAGTGGTGTGAACTGGCAGTATGAGCTCGACTCAAGCCGTCTGATGGTGTCACTTGCAACTCAGCTGGTCAAATCAGCGGTGGCTGGTTTTAGAACTTAAAACACGTAAAAAGCCAATCGGCTCGTAGTGAGGTCCTATAGTCTTCACATGTGCCGGTGTCGAACGGTGGGTCGCTGCTGATGCTCGCTGTATGTGCTTATGCCCCCTCACACACACACATTTTTAATGACTAACTAATTGCCGCTGCTTACTTATATTATTTATTATGAATACAGTCCATCTGATGCTCGTTTTAAGTTTTTAGCCATTTCATCACTACTACAAATGCAGCTGTAGCCAGTATCTTACTATCTCTATCATCATTCATATTTTAAGAAGCTAGAAATTATATTCATCCACAAAATAAGCCTGGAAATCTGGAAATCAGAACAGAGAGAGAAGAGAGTTGTTGCATAGAGATGATACACCACCTCATCTAGTTGCATTGGTGTGATCCAGTAGGTTTTTAGAGCGTTGCAAAATGGTGCATTGCAAAAAGTTGCATATTTCATCATGTATCTTTGTCTGAACTGGGCTTAAGGCCTTCTCACTCCCAAAAGTCTGAACCAAGGTCTAAAACCAAAGTTTGTGTTACATTCTACACTTGACCAGTTAGCTTTGGTTTCACATCGCAATTATAATAGTGCTCTAGAGACCTCTAAACAACCAACATACATCCTGTCGTCATCACCTAAGTGAGCTGCTTCTTCCTGTACTTGGATTGTAGATGGGTGTGCATCTCACTTCAGCGTGTTGTCAGTTTGGCAGGTTTGACTGAATAGAGAAAAGAATATTTATTAACTTGTGGATACGATGGCTGGAGGTGAACAGAGTAAAGGAGGGTGCTACAATTCTGCCTAAAATGATGGCTGACAGCAGCACAGGAGGGAGCAGATTTAAAATTTTGCAGTAGCATCCTGATCGGCTGATAGAGATCGTGGCAAAGTTTGATTGGATAACTAGAAGAGTTAACACCTATAGTCAGCTGATTAGAGGAAGCAGTGGGAGTGGGAGGGAGAGTGAATGGATTAGCACAAAGAAAGTCTTACTGATTGAACTTATGCTGAGCTTTACTTATATTGCATTTCCAGCAGCAGCAGCTTTGTATACTGCTACCACACTTTCTTAATCTTCAAGTGGCATTGCTCTCCCATCCTCCCATATCTCCTGGCTCTCATCCTCTTGGAAAATAATTCAAGTGTCAGAATTGAGGACAGAAACCACCTTTTTGTTGGACCAAGGCTCAGCTGTTTGGTCCTCATGGTGCGGGGGAGGTTTCACATCTGTAATTTTGCAGTTCACGGTGTTATGACAATAAGCCTTTGGGGGCAATGGCCAATATTTTAGGAGATTCGGCGTAGCAAGCAGATATCCAGGCCAAGACTTCCTCTTCCTTGCACCAGTCATTTTAGCTTATCTCCATACACAGATTTCTGATATCAGATATCAGAAAGATAAATGAAAAAACTAATTTAAAACTAAACTGTCATCAGACGATAGACTGACTGGTTCTGAAATTTCAGATAATGCGTTTCATCTCGCCAAACAGACTGTTTACCTGCCACTCAAACGTGGCCGGACTACAAACGGAAATTAGAATGCTTCCCATATCAAAATCTTGTCTCATTGCCTACAGATGCTGCAGACATTTGCAGACATTTGTCTACAGAGATTATTTCAGGTTAAACTGAAAAGTCACAAAGCCCAGACCAAACGAGGTGGGTGTGAAAGGCCCCTTAGACTCGGAACTTGGAACAAAACCTCTGCAAATTGGACGTTTGGAGTTTGAATGCATGGATATTTATCAGGCAGCTTAATGAAAAAATATGGTATTGGATGCATAATGGGATATGTATTCCCATCGATTGTGCTTGTTAAGTCAATTTACTAGAGGATGCACTCCACCATCTGTGAAAACCCTATACAATGTCTCTCGTGACAAAATTACATGAAATATGACAACAGATGCTGTTGGAGGCATGAATATTCAAGTGTTTACAGAAGCACCCAGTGTAGCATGTGATGGGGAGACAAAGTCTTGTCGAAGCATGGAGGCTTTCCAGCCAATTGTGTTCAAACTGCGTTCATTCTTGAGGCTTCGAGTGAACCCTAAGTGGCAATTTACAGTCGGAAATGACAAGTTGAGTCCTGAAGAAAATACTCCTCAGTAGTAGCATCTCTGGTGAGGTGCTCTGTTTTGTTTGTTGAACTGTTAGGAGGTCATTAATAGTGTTGATCCATAATATTAATTAGGTTGGTTTAATAGTTAGCTTGGCTTTTTGGGAAATACATTGTGAAATGCATTTGTTTTCTTGCAAAGACTAAGAGGAGAATATCAATACTACTCTCATTTCTGTATATGCAAAATATGAAGGTGGAACCAGCAGCTGATTAGCTTAGCTTAGCATTATGATTGGAAACAGGCAGAACAGTCAGCTTGGCTTTATGAAAAGGTTACAAAACCTACTTATCCACGTCTACATCTCACTTGTTGACTAGTCAAAGCACTCCAGAGCCAGGCTCGCTGTTTTCTATTTGTTTCCAGTTTATATGCTAAGCTAGGTATCTCCTGGCCCCAACCCTATATGTAATAGACACATATAGGTGTAAGAAATGTTAACATACTGTTCATGAATGCAGGGATATATCCTACAAATTAGTATGCATGGAAAGCATGCAATCAGCCGAGGAGGTTGCAGGTGCAGCAGCATGTGAAGATGATGATGATGATGATGATGATGATGGGTTTGACACTGCGATCACAGCAGGACGCTCAGCTGTTTAACTGCCTCAAATGCATCAATAGCTGCCACTGATGTTGTCACAAGTGTAAAGCAGTGGCAGTTCAGAGCCTCAGTGGAAGCTGTCCTATATTCTTGACGAACACTTTTGATCACTTTGTTAAATCTGTCTGATGCACGTGATTCAAAGAGCGCTTTTAGGCTTTTAAAGTTTTATGCATCCCCACTCAAGGGGTTTGTGAAGGTCAGACAAATGTGAAAATTTTAAGAGGGTGTTTTGAGTACATGCAGAATAAATGTGCTTCCTGCTTGATTTTGTCTCTGACAACAAAATATTTGTACTTTTTATGTGCAATACTTTTGCCAGTTTGGTCAGTCGTTGTAAACCTTGTAACGAAGCTAAAAAATGCTTGCACTCAGGCTGCAGGGGATTTATTTTGATCCAAAGTACGTCTAGCTCAGAGCATATAGTACTTGAAAAGATTGAAGTGGTGTCTGGTTATTGTTGGCGCTCAGCTACACAGAAAAATGAAGGATATGAGGGAGGTAATGAAGAATAGAATCAAACTTGTATTAAAAGAATAAATCTGTGTTTTCTTGACCCTGAGATATACAGACTGGATTGGATAGTGCATCACTCTATTGCAGTCACTGTATGTGAACATAATATAAAGTGAGCAGTTTACAATAAAATGCCTCTCCTGGATGACTCATGAAAACGTCTCTTATGACGCCGAGAAGGTACGTCACATATTTCCATTAACATCTAACTTTGGTGAAGAGTTGAACCGGAGGCTGAGAGAATGAAACACAGTCAGATTAAGACATATTTTTAGACCACAATGAATGAAAGCTTGAGAAATCATTTCTGACCAACAGTAAGGAGATCCGACAAGCTGAGACTCAATAAAGAAGTCGCTTTCCTCTGAGGAATGTCTCGGGGAAATCCATCATGCATTCTTCCAATTAGTTCCCCCCTTCATCCCAGGATTCTGCAAGTCTGATATCTTAATGAAAACACTTTGCAAATACACTGTAGATGTTAACTTTCAAATTACTGGGCATGCAGAGTGTGACAGGGCCCTCTGTTAAAGTCTGATAACATCAGCAGTTTTTTCTTTTACTTTATTGCATTTTTTTAAGGTATTTAAGTGTCAGACTTCAGAATTAAAAGGAAACCAAGGCCTGTAAACAGTGGTGTAGTGGTAGTTGATAAGGAAGGTATACTCCTAGGTAGGTGGGAAGTGGACATACTCTCATCTATATTCCACTGGCTTTTTGGTTGATAGGTGGGTATATGTGGGTATAATGTAAAGGGCCAGAAAAAAGAGGTGGGTAGACCTCTTATATATCCTTATACCCACCACTACACCACTTCCTGTGAAGTTAAAAAGGGACATTTCACCTCATTTGGACAATATGCCTTTAGTGATAGCCTACCTAGCCTAACTCTGTCAAAGCCTCAAAAATACACCCACCCACACCTGTAGAGCTGATCAAAAGGTATCTTGGTAGTTTAAACTGTTGAATGTGTACAAAGATGTATGGCATGATGGGTCCACAATAGTGTTGTGTCGTTCGCTAACAAATCGTTCAAAAGAACCAATCTGTTGAGTGAACGTACTGAACTGAATCACTTCCAGAACTGATTTGTTCATTTCTCAGCTCAGTTGAGCTCAGCAGCGAGCGTGCAGGCCAGACATGGAAGTGCCGATTCGGTCTGTGCGAACGATTAATCACTTGCAAGTCACGAGGCAGACAGGGTGCAGGGAGGGACTGACTACTGCGTGACGAATCACTCAGTGAACGAATCACTTGGTGAACGACGTAACCCCGATCCCTGAGTGATTCAAATCATTTCTTCTCCGCGATACACTTTCATAGGGACCGATTTCTCCAAGCTAACGGCTAATGTAGCCAGGAGTCAAGCCACATGAACACAATCACACACCTCCCCATTGTTTTAACAGACTTAGTTTCCAGATAAACAAACTTAAAACTGGCCAGTAATGAGACTCACCAGTGCAGGGCAGACGCAGCAGCAGCTTAGCAGTGTATCAGTTCAGTGAATCGAACTACACATTACACAGTCAGGGTTCGTCTAGTCTCGCTCACCAGACCTTTCTCAAGAAACAAAAGGTCTGGCTGGGCCGACTCTCACTTTAAGATTGGAGGAAAAAACGCCCCGGCTGCTTGTATTTCTTTCAACCAATCACAATTGTTCTGGGCGGTGCCACAGCAACGGTGCGCTTGCAAAAATATTGCCGGGGGGAAACAGGTTTTGGTGTAACACGCCCACAAAAATATCGCCTACAGGACGCGAACCATGGCAGAAAAATGGCTACATCTCCGCAAGATCAAACACCGCAAAAGTTAGTAAAGGATGTGTTGAAAACGGTTGAAAACTGCTACACAACTGGAGGTGGTAGGGCGGGACTTAAGCGGGTGGCTCGTTCCGCCCAATGAGAGGCTGATCTATGCAGCGAACTTCTGCCCACTCAGACTAGGGTTCGTCCAGCCAAGCACTGAACGATTCGGTGAACAAAATTTTTGAAATTGTGTTACCAATGCAACACGACAGCGGCCGTATCCGGGATATTTTGGCTTCAGTTTTGTACAGTAGGAGTAGGTGAAGAAGCACCATCCATCCTTATGCAAAGTCATTGGTTTAACCCATACACAAGCGAGAACTCAGTTGTTTGAGCAACAGCCCAGCTCTGTGATTGTGCAAGCATCCTGAAGTGTGGTGGTTGCAATAAAGTCACCAGGTTTGGTACCACCGCGCCTGTACAGGGAGTAAAACTGAAACCCATGCTCACCGATAATGTATGGTACCTGATAATAGATGCAGCACAGGAATACTGGGCAGATGGATACTGTTGTTTGTGAGGAGAGTTCCAACAAGATGACTACCCGTAAATTCACAAATGATTGTTTATACAGACACTGTAAATCACGCATTTTAAATTTGGGCCTGCAGTTACACTTTCAATGTGTTATACTCTTAACATAAGATATCACAGGAAGCAGTTTTAGGTGGTCTTATTTGGGGTAGTCTGAGTTGGAATGGCATTGCTAGAAAGACCCATCAGAGGCAATCAGCCTAGAGTTTGAACAGAAGCTTGTGCAAAACACTCAGCATGAAGACACCCTCAGTGTTTGTGTTTTAGAGCCCAGCTGCTACTGTATGTGGATGGGCAGGAAGAGCGAGGCAGGTGCGATAAAAGGAGGGAGGGCGAGTGGCGGGGGCTGATCAGGAAATGGTGTAGGGAAATCTAATTTATTTTTCATACGCTGCTGTGATGGAATGTCATATATCATGCCATGCAGCAATTTTGTGCCAGACACAGGCTCACAAAAGATGAAAGAATAGTGATCAAAGAAACAGTGAGAGAAGTCAGCTGCTGGAGTTGCTATGGGATCCACTTCCACTGAGAACAATATAAACTGTGTTGAAATAGTCATCCAGTATCCTGTCACTGTTGGTTTTCAGTGCGGGACAACTCACTTCAAACATCTTACACAGGAGGGAACAGGAATAAACTATAGTCCCCTTTTTTCTTAGTCATGTATACACCCTTAGAAATGATGTTGAACAAACAGACTTGGGACTAAATGGATACAGCTGGAATCCCTGGATCAGAGGTAAACAATATCTTATCTATGGGAAACCAAGATTTTCAAGATTTATATTAAAATTAAATAAATAAATAAATGAATAAATACATATATTAATAAATAAATATTAATAAATTAGGTAAACTATATCAATAAACATGGTTGTCCATGCACCCAAGTGTTGAAGACCTTATAAAATATAACGTTACTCTATCAAAAGTGACATCATGCAATTAAAAATGACACGATGAAAAGTTACATTTAATAATTTACACCAGGAAAAGTGACAGACATAAAAGGTGACACCCTTAAAAGTGACAGAAATAAAAAGTGACAATTTGAAAAATGACATGAAGTAAAACTGGTACAATAAAAAGTGACATAATCAAAAGCGGCACTATGAAATAAAAAGTGCCACAATGAAAAAAGTTGCATTGCATAATTAAAAAGTGACATTATGACATCAAAAGTGAAATTATACATAGAGGCATTATTAAATAAAAAGTTATATTAAATAAAAAGTGACATAAAAAGTGGCATTGTAAAATAAAAAGTTGCATTATGAAATAAAAAGTGACACTATGAAAAAAGTGACATTATAAAAGCGGCATTACAAAATAAAAAGTGCCATTATGAAATAAACACATGACATTATCAAAAGAGGTATTATTTTTTTCCAATAAAAAGTGATATTAAAGTAAAGTAACATAAAAAGTGGCACTGTAAAATAGATACTGGCATTATGAAATAAATAGTGACATTCTGAAAGAAAGTGGTGTTATTCAAAGGAGCATAATGAGATAAAAAGTGACATTATGAAATAAAAGTGTCATGAAATACAAACATTATTGGAGAAATGAATGAAAGCTAACTTTTTAAAAGGTCCTATGAAACTGTTATGAAAATTTTATAATTATAAATAAATATAACATTTTATAATGTCTTATGTCATTTTATTTACATATTATTCACTATTTGTTCATGTTGATATTTATCATATAATTTATTTATTCATATATTTAATATTTACATTTGCCCACAATTGTGTCCCTAAAATCCAACAAAGTCAAACTTTTTAAACTTGTAAAAACACAAAAAATGTGGATATCAGAAAATCAGTCGCAGGTTAAATGGAAGAAACCCACACACCCTCCAAGAGATGACCTAACAGGGATCTTCCTGAGGACACATTATCTGTCTCTATGGGACATGTTGTAGTTGCAAATGCAAGACTGAGTGGGATCCTTTCTTTTATTGTGAATAGCAATCAACAAACCAGTTAATGTATGTATATATTTATGGTAGCCTTCTTTGCCAGCCTGCTGACTTGACTTGAGGAGATCTGATAAGAGGTACAATTTGACTAACTTTAGCAGCAATGACCTGCAACTCCTCTTGGACATTTTGACTTGGCTGACTTCATGTCTTCCAACACCAAAGATTAAAAAGTCTAACGGTGTGTCTCAAATCACTTACTTCCGTTAGTATACTAACAGGGTATACCTGTATATATATACAGGGTAGTGTTGTCTCAAACCAAACACGGCTGTTGTGCACTCACCGGAAATCGATCGCAAATTAGCTAGTTAGCAAACTAGCATTAGCATTCATTCGCGGTACCAAATCATTACAGACTGCTAAATTAACCCAGTAAACATAGTGCTGGCTTATACCTGACAACAGTATAGTGGTGCTTAGTGCAAAACACACTTGTACAATGCAGTGTTGTTCACGGTCGCACAGTCCTCGGCCGCTATTTCCAGTCCCTCCCTTTCCGCTACATAGCCAAGATGGTGACCGTTGAGGCCAAGAAGTGTCCATAGTTCCACACTCAACTTCTTGACCGTTTTGAGTGCACCATCCGGGTACCATAGTGCACTGCATTTTTCCATACTGCTCAGTGTGAACGCACTTATGCACTCAAAATATTAAGTGTAAGTACAGAAGTACGCGATTTGAGACACAGCATGAGTCTACAGCCATGTTGGGAGTCTGTGACCACATGCTAACATGCTATAATGCTGACTTATAGACAATTTGCATAAACCTGATTAAATTGTCTTACTGTTGTCTATTTAAATGGATCTATCTGTATATAGCTTTAATGATTGTATGGTGACAGTGATTAAAACAGATACATTTGTGCTCCATCAGTCACACACATTGTCTTTATCACCAACCAGACCACCTCTTAGATATGATTTGTTGTTGCTGCTGTTATTTTTTACAATGGTCATTAAAGCATAGATGCTTTTGAGATTCACCAGAAGCTTTCAAAGCTATAAAGATATTATGGAGTAGACTGTGAATGTTAATAAACAGACACATCATGGGCTTTATGCCTCCCTGGCTCGCTTTTACCATGTTTTTTTTTTTCCGTTCTTGCAGTGTTCAGCCCCTAAAAAAGCACTCAGTACACTGTAAGCTCAAGTGCAATATGGATCAATGCTTTACAAGACAGACAGACTAGAAACGCATCCATCATATTAATATACAGAGCAAGGCCGAGTTTCCCTTTCAATTACCATTTGATTTATTTCTTCATTCACCCAGCCTGCCATTGATTGGCTGCACCAACGTGGCCTCTTTCTAACCTTTTTTCTTGTTTTTACTTTAAGGTATGAGAATTTCCACCGTCTTGTTACATACCAAAGATCAACCAATTACAGTATCTATATCAGGCTTAGAAGCTCTTTCTACTTCACTGGTGCCATGGAAAATGTTCTGATCTGTACCATGTTCCACGTTATGATTTCCAGAGCAGATATCAAGCTACATATGGAGGCGCAAAGCTTTGCTGCAAAAATGTCTCTCTTGACAGGCCATTTGTTCTTGAAGATTTTATTATTTTATTTCACTTATATAATACGAGAGTGGGTGTGTGCCATTATCTTTAAACAAGAGACGTTGATTTGCATTGGGAACCAGCAAAATCTTAGTCCAGTGGCAGATATATCATACTGAAGATTTCAGTAGTCAGTGCTTGATTAATTGACTTACTGTTTTTTTGTTTTTTTTTTGCAGTACACCATGCAATTGTAGATCTAATTAGCGAGATACAGCACTCAGCAAACCCACACAGCACTTGTCTTTTGCTTTATGAAGATGAATACAAACTAAATTGGTGAGGTGCCTGGGTGGGTGTAGCACTTGTTTTTGCCTATTCTCATTACTACATAAATTTAAACTATAGGCCTCAACATTATCCATATTTGTGTGCTACAAAATATAAGTCTTTGCAAGAACAAGAAGAAAATAATAAAAACAAAAACACAGGAGCTAAGGAGAAGTTTAGACTGGGAATTGAAGGGTGCATTAATGCCAATACATGTAAATAACACTGTAATTCATTTGAATGTACTTACAGTGGCATTTCACCCTGTTTGAAACATTTTAGGCTCAATACAAATAACTTACACAAGCATCTGCTGCCTCTGTGAATGCTGTCCTGCCATATCTTGGTCAATTGAGTTCAGCTTCAGTCTGGCTCAACATACATCCTTGATGACGGCAAGTGAAAAGAAGCCTTTCTTGCACAGATATGTGGTTGCAAAAGGAAAGAGAGAGCACACGTCCTTGTCTGGCAGAGCCATGTATTTGCTGTGTCGCTGTATCCAAAAGTCCACAATGACTGTCCTCTGAAAGCATACTTCAATGCCTCATTGCAAGACAATTCTATTAAACTCTCCTGCTCACCTGCTCACCAACACTGACATCCTTGGGCATGTCAGTGGTTTTGAAGCTGAATGGGTTTGTCATCTGCTTGTTTGCCTTGGCTGTCATTGGGAAATATTTTGAGTCATATGCCCTTAATGTTTTGTGCCATTTGCTGCCAACAGGTGGGCAACGAGAATTCACTGGCACTATTTCAGTAGCAACTAGCATTTACACATGGTTATCCACTTTAGTTTCAACAGAGCTCCTCCTGTCCTAGAACATTAGTTCCAATTCGGACCCATGGTTGTACAGTAACCTTCATTTACTATTTTGTTATCACAGTTTAGCTTGTGAGTAATCATGGGCAGGCGGCACAGTGGTGAAGGGGTTAGCATTGTTGCCTCACAGCAAGAGGGTTCCTCTGCATGGTTTGCATATTCTGGGTTTCTCCAGGTACTCTGGCTTCCTCCACAGTCCAAAGACATGCAGATTAATTGGTGACTCTGAATTGCCTGTAGGTGTGAATGTGAGCGTGAATGGCTGTCTTTACGTGTTAGCCCTGTGCTAGTCTGGCTACCTGTCCAGGGTGTACCCTGCGTCTCTTCCAATGTCAGCTGGGATAGGCTCCACCCCCCCTGCGACCCCCAACAGGATAACAGGATAGACTATTTTAAATTACATTTTAGTGATCTTATGGTCGAAGTATTTCCATTTGAAATTTTGTAGTTGATAGTATTATATTTTCAAAAAAGAGATTCCTCCGCATACCACTAGTGGGACCTCACATATAAACCTAGTGTGCTGTGCTTTTACGGAAAGTGTGTGTTAGTCTACATACTTGGGGCACAGAGTTTCAACAATGTTAGGATTTATCAGGAAGGAAGTGTCTAACCAGAGATGCTATGAGGGTGCATTATGGGAATTGTAGGCAGATGCACTGTTTTTGTGGGCCAGAAAACTAAAACAATGAGCTAATAGAGGCTCTAACACTCCTCAGGGTCATGGGGAATAGAAAAGTTGGGTGCTAACTTTCTCTGGAGCCACTACATGAGACCCTTTTTACATTTCAGTCACGTGAGCTATTCTTCATATGAAAACACTGATGAGTGAAGCCTTAAGTAGTACCTTTGACGTCCAGAGTTGCAGTTACCCCGCATCAGGTCTTATGTGTTTGTAATTATCATAATTACAAAGCAATAATTGGGCAAAATTATATCTGTAATGAGCTGATTGTAGTTAAGCTCTAGCTGGGAACACCAGTGAGGTGGCTAAACTGAGCCTCTGTTGCAATCATGCCCACACATCTTCAAATCAGTGAGTGTGTGGAGGTGCTGGGAACATTGTAAAGGTATTTGTAAACACTCCCACACCATGGTTGTATATATTATGACAGTTTTATGTTGCAAGCTGAAATTAACTATATGCACCGGCAGTGTGATGTATCTGCACATTATGCAAGTGTGAATCACATATCTGGACTTTTTTTTTTTTCCTTTGATCCCAGCAGGGATCCCTCAGCCCACTGACGGAGAAATCACAACCACAGTCTTTAGTTTAGCACAATCATCAAATCATCTTAATGAACGAGTGACATGTTGTTTCCATGAATGCAAATGAACATTATCATCGTAGCATTCAACTAGAACAACAACAAATGCATTTCTTTATTTGCCTGGCTTAATTGCTTATTAACGTGGGATTACTTTGTTTTTGTTAAATGATTTCACATGATAATTAATCAGTTTCAGTCCACAAATGCAACTCCTCCTCAACAGAGCCCATCAGCTAAACAAGCTTAAATGAAGCATTGCAAAGTAGGCCACCTCTGACGCTTTGCCGCCTCCAACACAATGCACAATTCCTGAGAAAGGAGAGCATTGATCTGCGCTAAATCGGCGCGAGTTTGTGACAAACCCACTGGAGCTGAACTGATGCTGTTAAAAAGCTGCACCAGCCGCCATGTGCTTTTGTCTGATGTGTTTTCTCGCTCGCTGCCACCATGGAGGGAAGAGAAGAAGTCTTGCGAGTGAATGCGGAGCCGAGTCAAAAAAGCAGAAGAGCTCAGGCTTTTCAAAGAAAGAGCTCGGCTGTCTTTTCTGCAATGTCATTGTTGAAATCTCACCAGGAGGAGCAGATTTATCTTTCTTCCCTGTTTATTTGTGATTTGACATTGTGAATTTTTCTTCTTTTTCTCCATGTTGTTCCTCACCTGTCTCCCCTCCATGATTAGCAGTGTCACTTTTATTATAGCAGCAAGAGTGAAGCTTTTGTGGCCGAGGATAGGAATCATGGCATTGCATCATGACATCAGCATTATTTTCAGCCTTGGAAATGTTTTGAGAGTGATTCATCAGCGCAAGGTCCTCTATTATCCTCCAGAATGTGTTTTCACAAGCATGTAGCAGGAAACATGAGCACTTTGAAAGCCGGTGACTGAAGTGATAGACTAATAAAACTGGTTTTATTGCAATACAGCTCACATTTAAGGCTTAACCACCTCTATTTTTATGATGACATTTTTGTTGTGCTGCTGAAGAACATACCAGAACATAATCATATAGACCCATTTAGAGCCGATGTCATCAAACATATGCGTGCGTGTTGGCAATGAGCGGTGTTTTTCCACAGCCATCAAGACAATTTAGCAAGCTTGAAAGATGAATTAAAACTGTTACCAGAATCAACATGTGCACGTTTGGTTGTCAGAATTGATATTTCGACAGTGGACTCAAATTCTACAGCATTCCAACGGGATCACGATTATTTTACGGTGTACTGAGTGACGGTGTTAACTGGTGACTCTGAATGCATTGTGGTTGCTCATAGTGATGGCAGCTGTTGAAAACAGGAACATAACATCCAGGTGAATCAGTGTGACATACTTATCTGTGTCTGTATCAACCGCAGATATGTAAATAAGTTACTATGAGCAATAAGGGACACATTTGTGTGAAAGACACGGTCACTTGTTAAACCGAAACACCAGTGGCATCTATGGCTGTAAGCTATTAAACAATTAAAAATTCTCATCTTAGAATTCATCCATCCATTATTTGTAACAGCTTATCCTACTCAGGGTTGTGGTGGCTGGAGCCTATCCCAGCAAACATTGGTCGAGAGATTAGGTACACCCTGGAGAGTTCGCCGTACTATTACAGGGCTTACACATAGACACAGAAAACCTTCACCACTCACAATTTAGAGTCACAAATTAATAACCAGCATGTCTTTGGAGTGTGGGAGGAAGCTGGAGAACCTGCAGAAAACCCACGCTGACATGGGGAGAACATGCAAACTCCACAGGGAAGAGCCCCAGCTGGCTGGCTGGCTGGTCCCTACCCAGAACCCTCTAGATGAAAGTCGAGTGCTGAGCACTGCACCATGGTGCTGCCCAGAAGCAGAGTTCATGTTTGCATAACAACCATATCATCAAGCTCTGAATAATGCCAGCTAGCAAGCAGAGTTCTTGTGTCCTTGACTTTAGCTAGGGAGGATATCAGATTTCAAGACACAAATCTCTGAATTTATGTCATGGTATTTGCCATTCTGTACATAACCATGGATATTGTTATAATGTCATGTAATGAACATCTAACGTAAGTGACTTGAATAATAATTCTCACTGGTGGGTCAGGGTTTGTTCAAGCACGCACTAACCTGTTGTGAGAACCAACCCGGCCCACCCAACCCGTAAACATACGCGTTAACCAATGACCCAGACCCAACCTGCAAACCAGAGCTTTACATTTCTAGTAATGACTAGCACTTATAGCAGCCTACTTGCTGTCGGTTATATTGAAGGTCATTTCCACTATGTTTCACAATACAAAATGTGTATTTTCTGCTTTCTGTTTTCCAAACGTGGTAAGACAGAAAGTACTTGCACGGGTCAACCTGACTGATGTCCGACCCATGCAACACCACTCGGTAGCACACCGATCTAGAAGTCAGTCGGCATTTGTCAAGGTCAGTTTGTTTGGGTAGCCTTTTCGATCTTTGGTGGTTAATGCTCTTGCATAGCTTGACAAGCAGTTGCACTCCGCTGCACTTTCATTGCAACATTACTTTCATCATCATTGATACAAACTGTAAAACGGTTTATCGAAAGCATGTAAAGAGGTGAGATTTACTGCACATTATCTTGCAGCTACGAATGTGAAAGAATACTTAAACTATATTCTGATGTAACTATATAAAGTGCTCTGAACATAAACCAATAGCTGCCAAATTTTGGCAGTGATATCCCCACCACGCTCACACCCACCCACCCCACTGACCTGTCACGCATTGACACAATTTTCCACAAACATCACACCAATTTGTTCTTCAGTATCAGAATAATTCAAATGAGGTCTGTACCCAGCAAACAGGTACTGCTAATGTCCAGAGCAACATGACTTTTCACGGTGCTGATTTGCCAAAATGTCAACAAATACGCTGAAAACACGGAGGTGTTTAAAAGTTCAGCATTCAGCATTCAGCCTCAACTTAGCAGCAATCTTCAACAGATGTGTTGTTCAGTGCAGGATAAATCTTGACTGACATTCCACAGCTGTTACTTCTTTAACTTCATGATCAGATACTAAAGTCTGGCACCTTAAGCGACTTGATAGTGAATGGGAACTGACAAGCTGAAATTGGGGGCCGTCTCAAAAGTGCACAATGGCCAAGACAGCTTTTTAGATTTTTGTCAGATTTTCAATCATATACATTTCAAACTAACCCTATTTTAATCTGGACCTCTCCTCATTGCATTCCCAACATTCTTTTTATATATATTATGCAAAATGTCCCAATGAGCTATTCCCTTATCACCATTAGATATCTTCAAACTTTTATTTACCTTGGGAAGTCGCATAGCGGTTAGAAACATGACGAGCAGAATACATGAAGACTGTATTTCCCACCAGTGTCTGTGCGTTCAGACTGCAGAACAGTTTTATGCCTGTTATGAAGGTGATGTACTAAGTTGGTGGAGGCAGCTGATGGAAGTTTGCCCAGGAATGCTTTATAAATAGCAGTGTACCAATGACTCAGTTGATGTATGGACACAGATGATGAGTGAGTGGTGAAAATCTTATAACAAATGTCAATATGCTGAGTCCAACATGTGGAGATATTACTGATGCGTACAGCAAATTACCATAATAAAGAATGGTTGCAACAAACAAGCCTCGTCTAGCTTCAGAAGAAAAATAGGACTTGTCTGAAATTAAAAACCGAAACTTAAAGGGATAGTGCACCCAAAATGAAAATTCAGCCATTATCTACTCACCCATATGCCGATGGAGGCTCAGGTGAAGTTTTAGAGTCCTCACATCCCTTGCGGAGATCCCAGGGGAGACGGGGTAGCAACACAACTCCAGGATCAGTGCTTGCAAACATTCTGGTGATCTGAGTCTGCTACACAGGTTCACTAACAGCTAACTGCAACACCAAACGGGAGTGTTTCAAAAACATCACTTGTAAAGTGACAGTATAGGTGTGTACCTTGTGTCCTCTTCTGTCACACCTCTCGTGCTGGTGACATTTTGTTCATGCTAAAATCAGAGAAGCAATCGTTCAATTTCATCAGTCCTGTTGTACCTTCGAGACAGCATTGCAAGAGCTGGTGGCAGACTGCAATGAACTGAGCCTAAAATTAGACAAATAGCAGAAATCGGGTCAGAGTGAAGATTGAAATAGGTGAAACCAATGTCGAGAAATGTCTGAGATTTAAAAAAAAAAAAAAAAAAGACAAGTCCCAGATAAAGGAGACAGTGTGACAGCCCTAACTGTCACAACATGCAGTAAAATGCTTAGCTCGCCCTATATTACCATGCATTTATGACTAATCCTGCTCTCGAGGAAGAGTGGAAAACAGGGAATTTCCTGGGAAAATAGTCGACCACTGTGTCTGTTTGCTAGTATCACCAGTGGGTGACTGAACCACAGAGATCAGAGGAAGGTAGGTCCCTGCTGCTGAGGTTTAGCATAAGGTTTCAGTGGCCTCAACATGCAGTTAAGAGGTTCACTAAGCACCATAAATTACCATCTGCCTTTGTTGTACAAGCCTCTGCCGATGGGAGATCTTTTTCTTGTCTTTTGGCCAGTTGTATGACAAAGAGAGGCAGCAGCATCTGCACTATGACAGGGATGTTTACCATGCAGACTACAGCAAAGTGCACCTCACATCAAAGGGAACACTCAGTATCTCCAAAATAACAGCCTACTTCAATCATACATCACTTTGAGTTCTTTTATTATCAACATTTGTGAAACTAATTAAAAGGGACCCTTATCAGGCTCTGAAAGCAAATCACGTATTGAGTAGGGAACAAAAGTTAATCCTATTATTGCAACCGGAATATTGGCTGACTGAATCACATGCAGATTATTTCGACTTGATTTGAATCTGCCCAAGCAGTTCATCATCAAACAAGTTTGAAACAAACTGCGTTCTGTCCACCAGGGAAGGCTGACATCAGACATGTTCCTGTTTGACAAAAAGCTGGCTGACAGCCCGCTGATTGGTTTTGTGCCCTTCATATTCTCTTCCCATTGTGTATCCCTGTGCTGGGCATATTTCTCCTCAATGACTTCTTCCTGTCAGCCATTTTGTGAACACACAGGCACACTGTATATGAGGGACCCTATTTCAAAGCTGCTTGTCTCTCATTCAGGAAGCTTAAGCTGTTTAACACCTGCAGTATGAATTATATAACAGTCCCCCATATGGACAGTCCCTCTGCATAAACACTCACACATCTTGCTTGCATGAGCTTTCGCTCAGTGCAAATGGAGACTAATCACCCCGTATCAAATCTGACACCACCTCTGTTAGCTTTCTCTCAGTCTGTGGAGAGACCTGGGTTAAATTTATTTGCCGACAGTTCTTGGTGTTTGTTTTATCCTTCTTGGAGAGGCAGATGGGTGGGGTTTACCGCCTTAGAGTTTTTAACGTTGGGTAAAGTTTGAATTGCAGATGGCTGTTATTTTCCTCTTGCAAACACTTTCTCTCATTGTCTAGATATTTCAGACTCACTTTTATTGTTTTACTGGAACTTTTTATGAATTAAAATATTCGCTTGTCTCACTTTTAGAGTGCCTTCCGGATTTTATCTTTGTTATGTCATATACTATGCTGTCTTACAGGATAAGACAACTAATCAATATTTTTGCTAACATCAATTAATCTTGTAAAAAGATCAAAACCATCAAGGAATTGATCCTACTGGCAATTATTTTCTGTGTAGCTAAAGCCAGACACAGTAAACATTACTCCTTTGTGTCATGGAACTCCATTGTTTTCCAAAAACACCTAAAAACACATCAATGAGCCCATTGATGCACTGATCCCCTCATTAAAATGAGCATAGCCACTGTAGTTTATTATTAGTTAACTGTACATACACCATCTTGCTGCCAAAAACTCATTAGTTTCCTTAGGCAGTGTCCTCATTTAGGATCCTAGTGGCCTGACTGTAGAGTAAAGTGACACTTCCAACAGAAATATCAATAAAAGTCTCTAAACTGAAATCTTAACAATACAACATTTTCAAGCAGTAATGATGATTGATGATGAACTGATCCAAAACTGCGGGGAAATTTACAATATCACCAACCAAGTTTGCATGTTTCCCTGGTGTTAGCATGTCGCTACATGTAGCAGTGTATGGAATGTGAACACTTGCAGCAGCATGCCTTGAGCAGATAACCATACAGAGAGCCGTCAAGAGCTGACATTAGCTTGTCTCCAAAGTGGAAAAACGACATTGGAAACAGAGTACTCAAAATGGTCTGAAGTCTGAGGTAATTGCCATGTCAGGCAGGAAATCCAAAGTGTGGGATAATTTTGAGAAGGTGAAGGATGAACCCAAGGTGATATGTAAACTCTGCAGGCAAACATTTGTCCATCATTCGTCAACGGCATACATGACGTATCATCTGAAACATGTAAGTAACTACATGCCCATTAGCCACTTAGCACAATCATTGCTTTGCCGATGGCGTCATTAAGAGGTGGCTCGCTCAATGTGTGACGTGCACTTGTAGATAAAATATAGGCCTATATTAATGAAGGTTCATTAGTACAGTGTGTATTTCTCTGTAATGTAGCACAGTGTTAACAATGTTACTTATACTATTTTTAGACTTTGAAACCAAACAATTGTCTTGTCCCACCCAAAATATATCATTCAGTAATTAAATAAATCCATAAACATGCAGGCGACTAGTCGACTAATGGTCCGAAATGACGACTGTTGGTCTACTAGGAAAATTCTTAGTTAGGGGCAGCCCTAATTACTTTCACATATGTATACCTAATTTTTTTAAACTTTAGCCACGTTAAATACAAACATTTGATGTTGTAGCATGATATATATATGAAAAAAATAAGTTAAAAAGCAAAATGGGTCTCCTTTAAGGAGCTTTTAAAAGACAAAATACCAGAATTGTGCTTTTGAGTGCTGTTTGATGAAGCACAAAGTGAATATTCACCTTGCATTACTCAAGCAAATTCAACCGCTGCAGTATTTTTGAACTCCACATTGATTCGCCTCAAGCAGGTTATGTCTGACTGTACAAACATTAGCTGTAGCTAGCTAGCAATAGGTGCAATGCCTTTGCTGTTTTTTTGATAGAGTGAAAATTTAATAAGAAATCATGCTCCGCCATTTATTTCCCCCCAGTTTCTTTGCTTTTGCCTCTTGTCTCTTGTCTCTCTCTATTTCCGACTTATTTTCAAGTTATTTTTGTGATCTGGAACAAATCTGTCTGCTCGCTAGTTGCATCCTTCCATTGACTTTGTATGTCATTGTGGTACCTTTTTAAACGGTGTCTGAACACAGCTTCAGGTTCCACTGCTAGTTCATGGGGTGCCAATAAAATGAAGCATGCAGTCTAGTTCAGGCAGTCACCTCGAGTCAAAGGGCGGTGTACTTACTCATCAGTGCTCCACTCACTCTTTTCCTACCATGCCTGCAGGTCTACTCCCATCACTCCCCACTCCCTGCTGTGCTGAGCTTGGTGTTTCCTTGAGGGGAGTGACGAAGTGGGAGTACGAAAGCTAAATATTAATGCTTCACACATTTTACATTGTCTGACTAGATATAATTAGCCCGATAACAAAAATGTAGGCCGTGGTTTATTAAGAACAAATGTTGACATTTACTAGTTTCGTCTTCTGATTCTTATGTCATTTTAAATTTTAAATATCTTCAGCTTTTGTTGGACATTCAAAACAAATATCAATCACACTGACCTCTTTGAATGTGTAATAAGCATTTCTCACTGTTTTCATACACTGACATTATTCATCATCAATCAACCCTATCTTCATTTTTCAACCAGTTCCATATTTTTGCCATTTATCTCCTCACTTCGACCCCCTCAAATGTCCACATTTAGCTCTCTCCGTTTCTTTCACTTACCATGCTAGAATTATGTTTTTATACAAGGCTCAGTGCCTTTCATGACAGCTTCTTGCCCCTGTCTCTCTCCGTCTTTCTCTCAAACTCAAATGTTATGCTCACATACTCCGCTAGCTCTCTGCTGTTTGTTTAAAGGACGGCTGCTGGTAATCAGCTTTCGTCGGCAGCCTGAAAAAGCAGCTAAGGCAACGAGCAGCTGCCAGCCATCGTGTGTGCGTGAGTGTGTACACCGGTGCATTTGTCAAGTGTGTGCACATCTGAATGTCACCACAGATAGTTGTCTTTAAGCAGAGAACATGAGAAAGTGAAACAAAATTGAATTTTGAGGCTGTCAACTAGTGCACTTTCAGCAGCCTGTCAAAATCTAATCACAGATGGCTTGATCAGACAGTGTATCTCGCTCTGGTAAAAGATTCTCTGCTTTCCATATATAAAATTTAGAAAGCTTACACCCACAGTGAAAAGACTGCCTGTAGGCTTTTGCATACAATGTGTGCATGATTGGTTTTGCCGCTGGGCCCGTGCTGTATGTTGGAGCTGTAACAAGGGTGATGGATGGAGCTTGTTACTCACAAGTGATTTGCATCATCTTTACTGTTGCCACAAAGCTGCCGTGGGAACCATCGTAAACCACATTTTTTCTCCTTTTTCACGGTAACAGATCACACTGTCAAAACCCATCTAAAGTTGTTTCTCCTTTCTTTCGTCTTCAGCCTCTCAGGCATGGTGGGGAAAAAGAGAGATTGGTCTTTGACGCTACCGATCCACTTTTTTCCCAGCCTCCCTCTGCTCCAATCGACCCTCCTCCGCACGGTGATCCACTTTTCCTTCCGAATGTTCCCAGGCTATACGTCTTGGTTTCCCTCTTGCTCTCCCTCTACTGTATCTCCCTCTCTCCCTTGCTCTCCCTCCCCAATGTGATGGCTTCGTGTTGCGCTGCACCTTCAGGCTGTGTGTGGGATGGTGTTGTGGGCTGGCATCTGGCAGCCTCTGATAAGAAAGCGAGTGAGCTGGTGCTATTCCTTCTGAGATGTTTTTAATTTTTTTTTTGGTCGTCCAGGGAGACCACTGGGAAAGGTTTTTACTGTGTCTGAAGGACCTTGTAGAAAAAGTACTACACAATAGAATTAGTGCAGTGACCACATGTGCCCCCACTAAAAAATGTCATGTAAGGGTATGTCATTATTTGCTCTCCTCTGATGATTTCCTCACGCTGAACCAAATCTCAAAGCTGCATTAACTGATTTTTGTGAAAACACAAGCAACATTAGCGTTCAGTTGGGTTTTTTGTCCACTACCACAAGTCAAATATTCACCTTCATTTATCTTTGATTTGGTCTCCACCAACTCTCCTTTAGGTGATAAATACTTCTCCACTTTAACCAGTTAACTTTGTTTTATAGCAACCTGCTTGTGCTAGGCGAGTAGCATATAGTTATGGCTTGAAATTGGGCAGAGATCTTGAAGCAAAACAATGAGTTGAATGAAGCTAAAAGCTGAAAGATTCATAAAGATAAGTAGAGTCAAAGGGTACCACACTGTTGGTATGCGAGCCTGCATATTTGGTGATAACTCCTTGCAGGTTTGTCACTAAAGAGTGACATCTTACCTTTCATACTGAAACACTTTCTCGTTCTCCGGGCATCAAATATGGCAGCTTGGTCTGTGGCCATCTGATACAGACGCACAAGGCGCTTTAGCATCTGAAGAACCGGGCCAGCTAGCTCCACTGTTAACCCATTCCTAGCAATGACATAGTATAGTATAAAGAGCGAGACAGTCAGTGTACGGTGGTGGGGTGGGCGGATTTAGTGGACAGGTCAAACAAACACAGGACTTTCACCCAGGAGACAGCTGTTGGTATCCCGTGCGAAACGAAAAGTCTGCTGCTGCTGAGGTTTTTTTTTTAAGTCCCATAATAATGTTAATCATTAACATACTTACATCAGTGAAGTTATGTGACTAATATGCTTCTTTTAACCTAATTCATGATCTTTTTTCTGAACCTAACAAAGTAGTTTTGTTGCCTTAAAACCTAACACACTGCCCTTGAGTGTCCAAAACTGACACTATAGGGGTACCTAGGGCATCAAAGTTTAAAGTGGAGGGCCACTGACCAAGCTGACATATTTGATAAGATGGGAGTGAGAATGTTGCACATTAAACATAGCCTTTTAATCCCTTGTTAATATAAAATTATTAATTAGTGCAGTTTTAAGAGTGTCCTATTTATCACATTTAGTCGCAGAGGTGAAAAAAAAGATACATGGCTTAACTTTATTATTACAAAAACATGAACTTAAGTTTTGGTTTTGAGTGCCCTTGGAGAGTCTAGATCTTCCTGATACTGCTTCAGCTTCTGGCAACTCACGTCTCGCTGGAACATGCTCCAGGCAAAGCCTGGCCACATACTTCCTTCACTAACTGATTGTGAATAGATAATCTGAGCCACAGGCTGTTGTTTATCACAGTTAGAAATCTATTTCTAGGAAGTTTTAGAATTAATTGCTTACCTCAGTGGATAAATACTGCAACATCTGTATATTAATTTAACTCCGAGTCCCCACTTTGCTGAATAGCGTACATGCCCCTTCTTAATGAAAGTATCTCCCCTGTTACACTTTTTCACTGGCTTAATTTTGTGTTGACAAATAATGTTAGTCCCTATACCCCACAACCACAGCCCCATGTCATTCTACAATTAATTGCAAATGTGACTCGAGGGAAAGAGTCAGACATACCTAATTGCTATAATCATATCCGTGTTAGGCCTCACACGGGAATGTGAGGCATCATGGGCCACAGATCGTGGTTTTATTGGCAGTGGTATCGGAGAGGAGGGGTGCCAGACTGGCTGGCTACATCACTTTCATTTTATGGCTCCATCGGCCACTCAAACGTGTCCCAATATCCCAATTCATAAAACTCTAGAGTATTTTATAAGCTTGCCTAGCCTGAGTGTCAGACTGAAGCTCCCAGAACCTTCATTCTGACATGGCTTCCATTGAAGGCGATTTACAAGGGGGAGGGAATTTGATTTTTTCCCTAATCAATCATTAGAGATCAACGACTCACCCAGAATCTGATGTCATTAGTATCCATGCCCCGGGAGTGCCGAAAACAAGTGAGCATTGCCCGTTTAAAATGTCTCTGTCGTCGTGCACGCCCAGCTGCATCGCCGTTAAATCCAGTTTAGCAGCTTCCTTAATTTGGTCCTCCATTAACGCGAGTAGTGGCGAAATACCTCGATAGCATCGTTAATGTGGTCTGTAGGATCTGTAGCGGTCGCCATTGTTGCTATCCTCACCAGTTACCCACCGACGTACAGCTTGACATCAGCGTGGCGCTGATTGGCTAATCGCTAGACTCCCGGCGTTCATTGGTCCGTCCATCGTTTGGACGAGATAAATCGCAAATTCATTGAAGTATGCCAGACCAGTGAGACAAGCCTACTCAGTTAAGTGGGCGGGGTCTATGGTCTGGAACCAGGCTAAAGCTTGCCACTAGTGGAGTCTGCAGTCAGTGGTTTTTGTCTTGTTCAATACGAATCCCTCTATACTAAGGATGAAGTATTTCCGCTAGGCCACCTGGGTGTCTTGAATTAATAAGAGTGTTAGCTGGCTAGATATGTCCAATGTCATTTCCTTTTTCTTTTGTGTGTATCAAAAACGGAAAAGTATGTACCACTAGGGGCCTAAAGGATTTAAACATGTCATCAGTTATTTCTTGTCATCCTAATATAATCTATTTCTAAAATAAAGGCAAAAATACTTCACTATGTTGAGTTACAGATATTTAGAAATTTTTTCTTTAATGTTATTTTACTAGTGCCGACCCAAACATAGAAGCTGCAGAATAGACTACATATAGTAATGTCATTCAGTTGTGATCTCTGGCCTTCCATTCATTCTTAGTCAAATCACTATAAAATGCATTATCACCTCGTGAATAACCTTTCAGGATCTTCATCCATCTCTCATCCTTAGGGCTCCTTTGTTTCAGAGTCTTGATTCTCCTGCTAGACATAGTTTAAACACATCATAGAGCACATAAGAACACAAATAGTGAGCAAACACACACACACACACACACACACACACACACACAATTCCGGCCCTGGCTATTTCACCCTTTGCTCCATCTCACGCTTGAAAGGTTCAGAGTCTCTGGCCGGAAAGTTCAGCAGTCAGGAGAGATGCGATGTGCCGGGCAGGGAGCCAACCAAATATTAAATGAAGAAGAGACACAAGTGAGATGCTTTGACTGGATAAAGGGAGCAAAAAGCATGAGGCGCAGCCAATGACTTGTCAATTACCCATTTATGGCTGATATAGCACAGAACCTGTGGCTTGCCTCTGGAGGTGTGAGGGGTGTTATGTGATGGATACAGGAGCGTATCCACCACTGCAGCTTTATACCGTATGTGGCCAGCTTTGTGTGGGAGTTGTCTGAAACTGTACGGCAAACTGACTCATCCCTACATATTTATCCTGGTTTATACCATATGCAGGTTACATATCCGCACCTCTACAGTCACCCTTACTGAGAAGCTATGGGGGAAAAAAGTAAGTTAGAGATGTAGCAATAACTAGAGTGTTACAACACAGATAACGTTTGATTTATCTGCCTTGAAATAACCACTTCCACAACAAGAACCTTTCTAAGAATGCAGGAACCTCTTTTAGATGTGTTTTGGAGGAGCTTGGGGTAACCAGGAAACATTTTGTTTCTGGACTACAGTTCCTGACCTCCAAAAAAAAAACTATTTGATGACCCAGAAACGTATAAATGCACAGCTGTACTTTGGAGATACACAAAAAAACAGTCTTCACACCAGAAACTGCTCCTTTTGGAAATTGTAATTGTATCACCACATGACGTTTCAGACACCAGCCCTTTATCAGACATGAACAATGTATAAACAACCAATGGTGGTCATCCAACAGATCATGTGATAACACGAGGCTATACAGAAGCGGAGTACAACACATAGGATATATCGAATATCAAATATCACATGATCAGTCACATGATATTAGAGGTAATACTCTAGGCACTGCTGGCCTTTTTGTAAATGTATTCCTGTGAGGTAATATTGTGTACAGTGTGTAGTACTCGGTTTCTGTATACTGTAGCTACATGTGTTATCACATGATCTGTTGGGCGACCACCATTGGGTGTATATATAGAGGTCTGTCTCCTTATCTTGTTCATGTCCAATGAAGGGCTGGGGCCCAAAATGTCACATGTGGTGATGCAATTGAAATTTTAAGAGGAGCAGTTTCTGGTGTGCGGATCGTTTTTTTGTGTATTTTTGTGCTTGTTCTTCTGTCCAGCACCCAGTATTTATCATTTTTGGATGTGCAAGTCTTCAGTTTATACTTTGAAGATAAACTGGAGCCACTTTGTATTTTAGTCTCTCTCCATCTCTGCATGTTAGTGCTTAAAGAGTGCTTTTTCATAATTCAGATTACTGTTCAGACACTGAGGAACAATTTTTTCCCAATTATCTGTTCAAATTCAAATTTTCAGCATGTAAATTCCTAAAACACACTGTCCATCCAAAGCATTGCATGCCCTGTTCCCTGTCAGTTAACTAGGTTTTCTTTGTCAACATAAAACGGAGAAACCATCACACTGAGCAAGCGAACATAACATAATCTGAAACCATTTTTTTAAAGTAGTAAGTGAAAGCATTTTGGAATCTACACCAGAGATGAAAAAATATTGGATAGGGATCATTTATCTGATTTGAAACACACTTAAAGTAACGTTTGCCTGTCACACACATGTGGCCTTATCAGACCAATTGGCTGTTCTTCACAGTTTTTAAGATGCAGTGGAAATGCAAACAGGAATCCACAAAACTAAGTTGTACTCAGTGGGGCCACTGGTTGGGCCACCACCCCCCAAACTGCCGATTTTACACAAGGAACATCATGCCTACTTGAAGAACAATAAATAGCCTAACATATCAACACATAACACATTAAAACAGGATTGTTGTAGTAGAGTAGTGGTAGTTGAGGAGGTGGTTGTATGACTAGGTAGATGGGTACTAATAGGGTATACTGTAAACAGCCAGAAAAAGAGCTGGCTCCAGCGTTGCCAGGTGGGAAATGTAGGATTATCGTACCAGAGATTCAAAATGATCGTATTTTGAGGGAAATTATCGTACATCCGTCATAACCAAAATAGCAATCCTACTGATGCTCTGTAGGCAAATATAGTCACTCTAGTGTTTACTTTTTTTGTTTACTTTTTTCCATTTTCCTTGCTTCTGTTTTTCCTCTTCTTCTGTTTTGAATCTCATCCTCGCTCGACTTCCCGACAAACATCACCCGTATCTCACGCTAAGCAAAGTGCAATTGGCTGGAAACATGTCACATGGGAACAGATGCCTTCAGGGCTCACAAAAAAAAATGATTACAACCACACATTCATGAAATGGTCAAATTATCATATATTCGGCCTTTTTTGGGATTATTGATCGTACATCGTACAGAGGGCCAAATTATCGTACAAATACGATAATTATTGTACACTTGGCAATGCTGGCTGGGTCCACCCTATTTAACTGGGTATACCCTCCACCAGTGGTTAAGTGAACCGGTATTAATCTATGCACATTGGACATTAACTGTAAAATAAGAAATCAAAGTATATCAGCATGTTTTCAGCTAGCCCATAAGCTTTAAAGACATAATTGAATTCCTGAAGTTAGGTTATGGATTTTGGTTTTGGTGTGCCACGCAAAGATTTTCAGTGGCCCCATTTGGCCACCCATTCTGGGAACGGCACTGCTTGTACTCCTGTATCCTGTAGTAGTTATGGGACAAGAAGGCCACAATCTAAAAGTTCTCTTTGTCAAAGCCCGAATCTAAATTGTCCTTACTCTCCATTCCAATTGTTTGGTCACTTGTAATGGTATTTATTTTCTATTCCAATGATCATAATCATTCTTTACCTTCAGTTGCAGTTTCACAGTATAGTTTGGAGGAGCTAGCAGAGAGCAAAACTTTTTTAATCTCTGTTAGTGTTGTCTGCCTGCCATCAAATGAAAGCGTTGACAGCCAATTTGTTGCTCCAGAAAAGCTACACACATACTAAAATTTGATATCTACTGACAACAGCTAACTCCTGCTAACAGTCAAACATTCAACGAAATGATCAGATTAATTAACATGTGCAAAAACTCTGACGTGACGTTCCTGAAATGCCAGTGACCAACAAGGATTTCACATCTAGTTCCAGCTAATTGCATTACCAAGGTAGAGTAATGCCAAGTGTTCAGTCAACGTGTGACAAACTCCAGATGGTTTGAGCAACCTACATCATTATGGTGGTTGAAAATAAAATAAAACCCTCTCAAAGCCCAATTCTCCATCTGCACGATCCACGTCTTAATCATGCCGCTGGCACATCTTTGCTGCAGAATATCCCTGACAATTTAGTGCAACCTGCTCCACTCAGATGAATCAGCTTACCTCCGCTGGAACATTTGCTGGTGAATATGAATTAAGCTCATATCAGACATCCAAGACTGCCAATGCACATTGTAATATCGTCACGACGAAGCCCATCTTACTTTGCCATTAACCTTAGATTTCGCCAGCTCTTGTATCTTAATTTCTCTAATAAATTATTCACCTTTTTTCATTTTTAATTCTTTATTTTTCATCTGAAAGCCGCCAGCATCTCTGAATTGCTTCTCTGACCTTAACACGGCCCTTCTAAATAGCTTTACAAAACAGTGTCATGTCGTTTCTGTTGGAAATTGATATGAAGCATTGGAGACATTTAAGGAATGAGGTGCATTCAAAAAAAATAACAGCAACAGCAAGCTAAATATTATGCCAGGCAAAACAACAAAGATAAATAGACACAGTCTAACCCGATAAAGGTTAATTAGGTCGGCAATGGTTAAAAAAATAAAAATAAAACAATTTCATTTATTAACTGCTGCATGGCCTCAAGCAGCATCAATTAATTTGATCCTTTTTTGGGCTGTGGAGACCTCCCCCCTGTGCTGGCATTCATTACTGTGCACAGGGGGCTTTCATCAAATACCAAGTAGAGTTGTGAAGTCTGGTTCAATTAATCAGTGTGTGTGTGTGTGTGTGTGTGTGTGTGTGTGTGTGTGTGTGTGACAGTGTGTGTTTGCAGTCAGATGTCAGAGGCATGTATGTAATTAGCTCAAGACAATGGTAAACTAGAGGAATGAAGAGGGTACACAGTCTTAATACGTCTGACCTTTCCCACCATGACGGCTTGTTAAGGAGGCAGATGTCTCATTTGATGAATGAAAACATCAGACATGAACAATGAAACAGTGTGCTCATCATTAGTTCACATGCAATTCTTACAAATTCCCTTCCATGCCAAGCAAATGTCATGATACTGAGGAGATGTTGACATGGCAGCCTGCGCAAATGTGTAAATTTGGAAGCTGAGACAGGCAAACACAGACCTTCCCATTCCTAAATCTGGAAACTAGAATATCTTTGTGATCGTACTTCAAAACAAGAAGTCTTAAAAGGAAAAGTGAAAATACCTGGTGTCATTTTTAAGTTCATCTCATGCAGACAATTCAGTAACTCGTTCAAGAGTGTCTCCGTGCTGACGTATTGCGGTAAGCGAGTTGTGTCATTTCCGGTGTTTNGCTGTAAAGCCCTGTGAGGCAAATTGTGATTTGTGATATTGGGCTTTATAAATAAAATTGAAATTGAAATTGATTGAAGAGATGTGAGGCAACGCCACAGCATGAGGTGAAAGGTACAAGTGCATGCCACTATTCTAAAAACAACAGGAAGTTAGTTATTGTAGTTTGGCCCGCTTATCGACATAGTGAGCAGTCATAGCAGCACCAGCGGCTGTCACACACAGCCCATGGAGGCAATTAGGATGCTTTAGCGCCCAATTGCCACAATTTATGTCAAAAATTACACTCTTTTTCTGAGACATAACTGAGTAAATGTTAACACACACATGATAGAGATATTTTTAGATTGCGTGATTTACACTTCAAGGATTACATTGTGAATAAACTTCCATAAAGCATAGAAAAAAAAATACACTGCTTGTAACTCCACAACTTGCAATCAAGTAATCCTGTGAGAGCTGTCTGACAGTATATCCATGGGCTCAATGCAAGCAAAGACTGATAGCTAATTAGGCATACCTCCAATGGTGTGACTTTGCCAAAATGTAACCGCATCACAGTTGGATACCTCTGTCAACCAGTCAAGTTGCAGTTTACATCCATGTCTGTGCAGACTCATATGTGGCCTTGACGGTAGACAATACTTTAAATATATCACACACATCCTCAACCCCGCAGCCAAAAAAAATCTATACAATCATCAAGGTTTCAAGGTGGGCACCCAAGTTAAGTGTCACCAATCCAGTATCCAACCAAATATTTCCCCTTCTGTATCTGAGTTATGGCGTTGAATCAACAGAAAAAGTCTTTTTGCAGAACATTATGATGTCAGAGGGAAGTTGACCTTTGACCTTTAGAAAATAAAACGTCACCACTTCTTTACTTTATTCTATTGGACATGTGTGGTGTCATATTTAATGCATGAATTCTTGAGTTATGGCCAAAAATATGTTTAGTGAGGTCACAGTGACCTTGACCTTTGACCGTCAGATTCTAATCAGTCCATCCTTGAGTCTAAGTGGAGGTTTGTGTGAAAATTACATTATCACAAGGCATCAGGATCATGGGAATTAGATGAACAGACGTGCAACTTGAAAACATAAGGACATAAAGTCATAATGATTTCAGGTTGGAATAAAAGTTGTTGCCTACAGCATAATTAACAAACTCCATGAGGACATTAAACTTCCCGTATATGCCCCTCAAAAAATGTAGACGAACTGGAGTTTGAAAACCTAGAGCATGAATTTCCCCCCAAAAGAAGTATGACGATGAATGATAGTGATGAGACTGTCAAAATCCATTAATATTAACTTTTCTCATGTTGCACTCTCAATATTTGTTTGACATTGTTAAGTCCCGTCAACACTTATGTTAACACAAACTCTTACCATTGGGTTTGGGGGCAGATGTCTCGACTTTGACTCCCTTTGAGTTCTCAATTACTGAAGGATATCTGGGGTCAGACCTCAGTGGGAACCCTGAGGAACAGGTCAAGAACTGCCAGGACAAAGTTTCGTTTCTTCACGAAAATCCACCTTACTCCCACAAAGTATAGAACTGTAGCCTCAGCTTCATCCAGTTCTTTTGTTAAAAAATGTAGGCACAATTACAGAGCCCCTCTCAACCATATCATGACTTTGGCAACCAGGCCGCAGAGGCTTTGATGCTGTCAAAGACAAGCAAACTCAAGGCTGATTACAGAGTTTTCAAATGACTTGTGGAAAACAAACTTGAGCATTGTGAGTTTTCTTTGATGGTTAAACATTTTGGACATTTTGGCTCTTTCAGTTGTATTGCATCATACAAAGACCAAGGATGTATTTTAATAAAGTCTGACTCTTACAAAGGCAGAGAGAGACAAAGACAAAGCAGTGCTGCGGGTAGAGAAGCTGCAACCTCAAACCCACCTAGAACTAATAGTAATGTCTTGAGGGCCAATAAAAGCCTAATGCCTACACAAAAATCGCATAGTCTGAATACAACAGGCTGGTGACTATAGAGTTGTAAACTGGAAGGGTCAAGTGGTTCCAGAACTCGTTCTACAATATAAATTCTCATTTCAGTGTTTTATTTTAATGGTATCCTTGGGGAGGATGTAATGTCCTCAGCTTCTAGAACCAATAGTTACTACCCTCAGGATAAAACTGCCCTTATCTGGATTCGGTGTAGCTTTAAATGTCCCTGAAACAGGACTGAGAGGCCATAACCATACCAGCAAACAAAAGCTTCAATTTTATTTCAAAGTACTTTAAAGTTGAAGTTGGAAACAATCCGAAATTGAACTCATTTAGGTTGCTAAATGCATCATGTAGTTTCTATAAAGTATAAACTTCTTTCTCTTGCCGTAGGCTGTGCAAACAACAGAATCATAAGCTCTGTGATTCGGTGTTTCTTACTGAAAAACACTTTCAGCTTCATAGTTTACCTGTCTCCTCGTGTTTTTCTATACCCAGCCTTGTGCCTTTTGACTTTTTATCATATAACCAGATATTTTCTAAAACAGCTGTTAATCTCTTGTATGGGTAATTCAACTGGGAGAGGCCAATCAGTCCTTGGAAGTGCTCCAACAGCTAATCAAGCGAAGGAATTGGTCATTTACTTTCGGAACTTTAGATGCCTGAAATAAGTCCTTCCACACTTGTGAGAAAAGAGTGTACCACAGCACTTTGGTTGCACAGAAATAAGAGGATGGAAGTAGGCTAGTGTTAATGCTCTTGATGATGACCTGCTTACATGCTGCCCAGAAAACATTTGGCACTGTTGATACCTTATATATAGTAACATAAGTGTATCGGAGCAGCCTTTAGAATAACAGATTCTCTCTCAGCAAAATACAGACTCTAGTTTAACAAATGCACATAGACAGCCTATCCTTAGCCTGTTCAATCAGACCTGTACAAACTTATCCTATAGGCTCTACAGTGATAAAATTCTGCATCTATTTTACAGTCTTTTCTGAGAAGCTTGTCAGAAAAGGTAGCAGAAAGATCAGCTCACAGCTGGTTGATGTAATCCTGTTGCTGTTCTAGAGAGGTAGACCCTTTCAGGTAGTTCTGTCTTATCCAGCAGCTGATTCTGCACAATGTGAGTGAGGCTACATTTGATCGAACTGACAGATTACTTTGGTTATCATCCAGAGAAGCGTCAGGTTTCAGCCACGATGTGCTGCTTCCATTTTCCACTCTGATAATCTTCATCTTTCATCAAGACTTTCCCTGTTGCCAAGATTCATCTTATAAATTCTGCGAGCACTTTGCGCTTATATTTGTTTACAAGTGTAGTTTTCCTAAAGACGCCAGACTGTAATTTAATCATACAAAAGAAAACAAACTGTTGGTTTGTCAGGTTGAAGTTGCAGGAGGCACCTTTATGTGTGTTGGCAGCTCCAAATAGCAGTGAGAGATAAATGTTGTCACAATTGTGAGCGTCTGAGCGTCAGCACCGACAAATGATGCAACATGGCATCAGTGGATTATACACATCACACTTGGGTTTACCAAGCTGTCATCCTGTGACACGTTTCATGAAAGTGTAGCAGAGGAGAGAGAAAGGCAAAAGACGTAATGCTGGTGAGTGCTCACTCTTGTTGTTTCGGAGGCAGCGGTAGTGTATTTCACCTCCCCGTCCCACTGTGTGTGTTGGTAGATTACGCCACTGAGCACAGCTGACAACTGCAAATAGCACTGAGGCAAAGTGGGCAGAGCTCAGTCGGGACAGTCTCAGTTAGGACGACTGGGGCTGTCCTCACTGCTGCAGCCTCGTTTCGTGATTTAGGACATTAGAAATAAAAGTTTGTTAAAACTCAGATTGGGTCCAAACAATTTATTTGGTTCTCCAGCATAGTATGTTCACAGTCATGCTTCGACGGATGGATAGAAGGTCTGTTAGTTTGAGGGAAGGAGAGGCTATCAGAATGACCGTCCTCCTCTCCCTCAGGGCCTAATAGTACACTTGGATTTTTGTCTAACAGATGGCAACACAGCTGTGCAGTCATGTTCACGTGAAGGTTAAACCTTGTACAACAAACTCCCACTCACAAAATACACCTTGTTTTTGACAAACTCTCACCATCTCTCTGCAATGCCTGCCTGTCGTAGCCTTCCTTACACAGAGATTGCATTATAGGGCCACTACGACGTCCCTTCTTTATGCCACCTTTGCACAGAGACACAAACAACGGCTGCATCATTCTGCTCCAGTGTGTGATCATATACTGCATTGCGGCTTTGCATAATCAAAAGAGGCGTGACATGTAACACAGCAGCATCAGCCTCCAGTGTGACATATAAAAATGGCATCAACGTGTCAATAACAATAATTTACTGCTCCTGTTATATATGGCTGATCTGGTCTGCTCGGAGAGTGAGGAGCTCCTGGACCTCACTGTTTTCCCACTTTGCGGCAGCTGTTCTTCTTCTTTGAGTTAGCCACTAATTGCTAACAGCTGCTGTTTAAATGTTCTGCAGTGGGTAGCATGGATAATATGTCGTCAAAACATCACACCCATGCCACCCATGATCCTTTCCTTCAGACTGCCCTGTTAATTCAGACACTGTTTTGGCGCTGTAACTACCTCCTCTACCTCTTAATGGCAAGACCACTCTGTCCCCCATTCTGCAATTGTACCTTATGTACAGATACTACTCTGATGGTCTGTTTCTTTTTCTCTCACTCCTGCTACTTTCCAATAACTTTTCATACCTACATGTTAAAAACGGATTCATGCAAGTGGTCATGGTTAAAGGCTACTTGGTCATGCGGCTCTCATTCACAGTCTGCACTTATATCTATGAAAGAAATGTACTTTAATAAAAATAACCACTAAATTGTGATCCAGGAGGCTGTGATCATGTCACCTATGTGCTGCAGTCTGTCAACCCTCACATACAGGTGCAAAGGAGGAAGTCAGGTGATGTAATATAAAGAGGTCAGGGTATGTAGGGGCTTTCATACTATCTTACTATATAATGACGAAAACTCTGTCTGTCTGTGTGTCTGTGTGTCTGTTGCACATTTTTCTCCTCACTGACTTGGTCAATCCATGTGAAATTTGGCACAGTGGTAGAGGGTCACGGGAGGATGCGAATGAAGCAATATTACATCAATTGGCCAAAGGGGGGCGCTATATATATATTGTGGAGGGCATGGCTCATCACATAAAGGTGTATAACATCTCAAGGGTTTCACCAATCACCACACAACTTTGTAGGCATATGACCACACATAATCTGAGGGGACCCCTCCATTATTGACCCCATCAAACAAAATGGGGGTGCTATACAACATATAAACATGTGCCTTTCAACGTGCTACCTCGACTACTAATGTATAGTTTTAGCCCACCACAACTATCCCACTATTGGCAATGGTACTACTGTACTTTCAATAAAGCAATCGTACTATCAAATTCACAAAAACTCTGTCTGAATACATTGCTCTTTCTAGTTTCATTTAAAGAACAGTTTTAGGAAATTAATTTATTCCCTGTCTTGCCAACAGTGAAATGAGAAATATGGATGAAAAATGGATACCCCTTTCATGTCTGTCAAATGAAGCAAATGTTAACTTAGCTTAGTTGGGAGCAGAGACAGCTCTGTAGCTAGCAAAATTTAAAACAAATTTTTAAAATATTTTTTAAGACAGGAAATGACTGTGCATGACAAAGAACTTGCCAATTTTCATTCTGCAGGGTATTCTTCACACTGTTTCAGACTCACTGAATATCCGTTCTGGTCCACCAGCTGACCTGACAAACTCACTGGTCAACTTAGAAGCAATCGATGTCCATCAACAGTCAATAACAGATGTCTGCTCTGCTCCGTCTGACAGGAAATCAGTTCCATAAATACATGCTCCCTTTCAGGAAATGGACAAAGAAAAATTGATCAGTGTAATCCAGAGTTTCTCCGTGTGTGTAACCTGAATGTATTATACAAGAGTAAAATGTGTGTGGAGACAGGCATGTGAAACTAAAGTCAGGAACTCAAGCTATGCCTACAATGTTGAGTGGCAGGATGAATGCCCTGTTGTTACTCTGAAACCATCTTAATGGTGTGATATAATTTTATGTCATAAAGCTTTTAAAGAAATGAATAGGCTTTACTATTCATGTTTTTTTTCTCCCTAAGCACACATTACTAATCCATTAGTAACTGTAATGTGTGCAATATGTTAAGTGCTGGGGGGTTCATTTCAGTGTATGTGTGGCATTTGCAGTATAGTAAATACAGATTAAATAGATCAGACATCATGTGGCTATGAGTCTAATACAATGACTGCAAAATCTACCAAGGAAATAAGTGAGTTTGACCTCTGGACTCTGATGAAACCCGCAATCAAGAATCAAATTATTATTGTTATCCTCGTCAAAGAATATCAGCATTTGTAGAAGAGAGAAAAAAAGCTTGAATTCCCATTTTGTCAGAGTGTACTTTAAAGCAATAAGCCATAGATGTGTGCAATAAATAAATATGTGTTTACTCTTTCCTACATCGCCATCTGATTGATGCAAGCACCTCTGATACCACCACAGGTGATTCAACCAATGACCAGTTCTTAAAAGCTTTTATATTTGCTGTTCCAGTGAGGTACTTTCTCTGAAAAAAGAGAAAGAAACCCCTGTTTTGCTGATGAAGTGATGTCCTTTTAGATTCACAGAAGCAACAACAGCACATTTTATTTTACTTTAATAGAGTGCACAAAAGCAGAAGTAGGGCCTAATGTAACAATTTGCAGTCTGCACTGGAGGCCTATTATACACAGTGTCCTCACAGCGTTGCACCAAACACTAAAGCAATGAATGCATATAAACAAAGTTGCAGCCCAAATTGAGAATAAGTACATTTTACTTCAACTGAGTGTGTTTATTTGTATTTTCTAAAGTGTACTGGATGGTAAAAAGTCTAATTCCATACTGCTGAATACAAGTTGATTTTTATTGTTAAAGTGAGTGCAATAATGTGTTGAAAAAAGAACTAGAGCAATTCATATGCAAACACTAGCTGCAGTCTTTGTACTTTCTTTGCATGGAAATGAATACAAATGTTTCATGATGGATGCTTCCTCTGAAATCTTGCTTGCTAAACAAAAACATACTTATCTTTATGCTTTGATATTCATATTTTGAGAGTATGAGTTTGGAAAATGTAACACTCTTTGGGTCTCAGTTTGGTTGTAGATGCAGGTGTGTAAACTGTCTTAAATCCAATTAAGACCAGGATAGAGCGTTCCCATGGCTCATAATTCCAAAGCTCCAATAATCCAACAAATGTACCAATGGGCCAAAAGTCAATTTGTCTGATGGCCCTGTATCCCAAAAAGAAACGTGCATTGCTCTGAAGGGTCTTGCTTTCTTCGAAGCACATGGAAAACAATTATTATCCAGAATGATGCCATCGGACTCTAATTGGCTAGTACTTGTTGTCTTGGTTGGTTAGGTATGGGCATGAGGAGAGAGATCGGTTAGACTTAGGGTAAGAATATCAGGCTTAGATTGGTTAGATGATTGGTTGGCTTATTTTAGAGGAAAAGGCTATTTGGAGCAATGCACATTTGTTTTCAGGGTAACAGGGCTGTCAGACACATGGCCTTCCGCTCCAGTTGTCCATTTTTTGGAATATCGGGACTATTGGGACTTATGAGTCATTAGAAAAACAGTATGGCACTAGGATAGAGCTTACATTAGCCTAAACTGTCGTATTTGAGGGACTGGCTCCCACGCAAATGACTAAGTTGTACAATTTCCAGTCCTGTACAGAGCAACTCCACAAAATAATGTAACGTTATCTAATAATGTGCGCCTCAGCTTTTGAAAGTCTAAAGGCTGAGGCCTTGACATTAAAGTCCATTCTCAAATTGAATACTAGTTTTGTAAACAGGCTATTGATTCATGACTTTTCCACATATTTATCAAAATACTTTTCAGAATTCACATCAACCACTCTTTTCATCAGCATCAATTAGATTCAGTGTACAGCACTTGCTTAAAGAGAACTATGTCACTTTTAAAGCCAGTTTGCCATTTGCTTCTTCCAAACAGAACACCAGAAGCAAATGCTGTGAGTTGAGGTTTTATTAAAACAAAATTATGACTGGTGTGCACTGCATGCCAAACTGATCAGAGCACATGGACCAATTTGCCTCCTCACTTGCCATATGACCGGTTGCTGACAAACAATATGGCATTTAAAAAGGTATTTTTTGAATGTAGTCTCGTGCAGTGCTCACATAAAATGCACCCGGGCTATATTACATCACTTCCAACAAACTTTAACCCTTAAAGAACCAAGCAGAACAACAAGTCTAAAACAGCATCACAGATCTGTTTTAACCAGATATTCTCTGGTCTAGCTTAGCTAAAAACACAAGCCCCTTTTACACTGCCAGATTTTCAGTGAATGTTGGGCCATTTTGCCGGCAAGCTGCGAGCGTTTATACACACATAGCCGAACTGGCGAGTTGATCCGAGGTGCCCAATTTTCCACCTCGTAGGATCGTCATATTGGCGGAACCCTTTTAGTTTAAACAGACCGAGGCAGCCTTTCGCAACGGGACTTGACTTGTGGGAGGAGCTGTTGATGATGCCGCACGTGCGAGCCGCTGGCAGTGGATAAACAGGAAACAGCTGATAGCAGGAATTAGCCAGCCGCTAGTAGCAAGACAGAAACACAAACCTGACAGACACTGTAAAGATGAGCAACTGGGGAGACAAAGGATTGCGCACCCTCCTTGTCCTGGCAAGCGAAGAGGCCATCCAGACGGAAGCAAGCTGATCAATTTACAGCCTTTGAGTGTGCAAACATGGCATGGACGATGACAGCTCCCACTTGTGGATTCACCATCCAATAGACTTGAAATCCTGTTCAATTATCCAGTGAGAATTACTCACTTGTTGTAGGTTGACCATATATGTGTCACCTGTTAGTCTTTGCTTTTACTGACTCTAATGACTGCTGTTGAAACATTCAGCCAGTTTACACTATTAAAAGCTATAAATTGATCAGTGTGCATCAGTCCTTTCTTTTCCCTTATGCATTTTAATCCATTCCTCTTTACTCTTTTTTTTTAATTTACTCTATGTTTATTCATTTTGGATATACAAAGGTGATTAAAAAACCCTTTAGATGCAGGGTATCACCCTTTACACACTATGCAACATGTGGAGAAATCTAAAGCTTGAGAACCCTGCTGTGCCTACTTCACGGTTGCTAAGCTATAGTTACACATCTGCTGTTCATCAGTGGAGGAGCTTTAAGAAGGACCAACTGCTAGGATGCACTGATAACACAATAAGTGAGCTGTGAAGCTAAATTTTGTGATATTCAATAGACACAACATTTTACAAATAACTATGCTATGTATTAAATGCCACATGTTAAGTGAAAAGTCAGGTGACCTTACTATATTTTCCATGGAGGAGATGGAGGCAGGCACAGTACTGACTAAAGAAGCCTGAATGTCAAAACCATTCAAATGGGTTAATAATGGGAATGTTATTTCTATATGCCATCGCCGCTAATGCACAGTGTAACTGTATAGAATGTGTGCTTGTTGGTATTTCAGCAGCATCTTTGTCCCCTACGTTAAATTGCAGATAGTGTAGCAGGCCTGGTAAAGGCCATGAGTAAATGAATGCAGACCTTAAACATCATCCATGGTTCTCCTCTCTTTGTGACTGAACCTCCTCTATCCCCTAAAGGTCACCTCTGCCTCTCCCCAGCCTGGCTTCCTCTGCCCAGCAACCATACCCCCCCGACATATCACACACGTATGCTTTAATGGGAAACTGTTACGAGACTGGAATTATACTGAACTTTTCAACTGCTTCCAGCCAGCACTATGTGCGTTTCTGCAAATTTGTATATTTAAAAAAAAAAAGCTTACCCACCACAATTGTCCATTTTCAGGGGGAAGGAAGATCAAAAGAAAATAAAAAAGGCAGCCTCTGTGGCTTTGCGGGGCTTTTCAGTTGCTGTTTCTAGATGCTGTCCATTAAAATGAGTCCATGAGAGAAAGTGTCTGTCATCACTGACAGCTCTCACCGTGAGGCCTTGTGGGGATTAGCTTCAGAGTGCTGAGAGGGTCAGAACAGTATGCATCAAGTCTGCAATTATTTGGCTAAAATAAACACCTTTTTCACAGAGTTTCACGCAGTTCTCTGCGGTGCTGATTGAACCCTAATATAATGGGCTGCTCAGAAACATGACAGCTGAGACAACGGGTCTATTTGTGGTATGAATGTAAAATGGCAATTTATATTTATCCTGTTTCACCTCAGTCAAAATTTAACTTTTTGCTAATAAATAAGTACATGCTGTATTTGTTGTTGTTATTTGTTTTAGTAGTAATTACCAAAGAGAAGAGATTTACAGTGACAGCATCCCCAAAATGTGTTCTCGGACGATGTAAATTTTTGGTACTGACTGCAACTTTACAGCAAAGCCACAGTGACTGCTGTTGAAAATGCTGCTTTAAAGTTGGAGGTTTTATTAGCTAAACTCCAAGCTAAATAACTCCTCGGGTAAATGTACTGCCACAAAGTATGCTTGATTGCATGAAGTCTGACTGTTGCATCGCCTGAAGTCACCTGTGTCTCAGCCAAAACATTGCGCATAAAACATAGCAAAGACTACGGTCAACACCCAACTAACATTTTCGTTCTTCACCTGCATTAGAGGAAATAACTCTACATACCAGCAGGTGGCAGTGGTCTGTGTTCATCATTCAAAAAGGGAACCCAGCATAAGGACAGGATGGATTCAAGATGCTAGTTAGCCTGTTAGCACATTAATAACACAATCCAGTGTTGAAATACTAAAGGATATTTACTGTGCCCTAGCCAACGATGGCACAATGTTCAACATGCTGAATTGGCTAAAAAAAAAAAAAGCTGGCAAGGGCCGATTACTGCCAATGGTGTGTAACATGTAGCAAAAACTACAGCGACAGATGTTTACCGATGGCCAGACATTGACCGACGGCTGACCATCAGCTTGGTGTGCCCCGGCTGTTACTTACATATTTGTCGAATGTTCCTTTTTTTCCTTTTGAGATAGCCTCCTTTTAAGTTTTGTATTAGGCTGAGCCCCTTTGTAATTGTGATAACTGTAAAGCATGTTTGTGGTATTACAACACTAAATAGCGGCACAGTACTGTCCAGTGTCTTTACCATTTGGTCCAATCGTAAGTATGGCTCATTTTGTGAACATACTATTTGTGAAAATGTCAATTCCTCGGCTGTGATTTATTAATTTCCTCAGTTTTAATGATTATTGCAGAGTCTCCATGAATCACTTTCTTTTTTTTTTCCTGCCTACAATTTCATTCCAATTATCTCTGTGTAACACACAGTCCAGATGCAGTGGCACTTCATGATATAATTGCAAATTGGTATCGAGAGGGAAAGAGGTTATTTATACATACTTCCTCTTGTAATTATGAGTTGTTGAAAAGTAGAGTCTACACATGAATGGTGTTACAAGGTGGTTGAAGATAAGGAGTCCTCATGCTGCGACCAGTATCTCATACACTTATGACTAATGATGAATGATGGCACAAGAATGTGGTTAACATGAAAACATTACAACAGTTCCTCCCCATGGCTCTAGTGTGAACCACACAGGCTATAAGGCAGAGTTTTCCAATAATAAAAGTTGCTAGTGTAAAAGAAAAAAGATTGAAATTGATTTTTAGGTTTTGAGTGTATTAGGAATTAATGATACAAATGTCTGGGGGAATTAAAGCCATTTGGAGGAGTCAGCCAGGTGTAAAGTTCTGTTAAGACGTTCATGGAGGCGTGCTGATTTCGTCAGCCAAGTCTGACACCTGCAGAATGTAGAATTTTTTTTCCAAACGGCACTATCTGTTGCCAAAAGGGTGCAGACATAATGAGAAAGGGGACCTAAAGGAAAATGACATACACAGAGATACCCAAAGAGGAAGACACTGCCAGTAAACATTCAAACCGGAACTTTAATCTTACACCATTTTCACATTTAAACTGGCAAGGTGATGCAGCATTCCATTAATAATTCGTCCGTTGCTAACTGCATACACATGCATGTGTTCCACTTGATCTACTTTCCACTGCATGCATAGCAGCATATCGGTAATGACAGCTTATAAGTATGTGCGTCATTAAAAATAGCTTCTTAGCTGTTTAATCCCAGGCTTCATTCAGAGAATCCTCATGTGATTTCTCACACCTTCTTTGCATTGCAAAGTACATGCATATGAATGCTATAATGGAGAATATTAAAAATCCTCAAGGATGATAATCAGACCAGCTCATCAACTGAGCAATTTTTGCCTCCGTGGTCCAAGGTCCATGGTGAGATGTATCTGACCTGTGTTAATGGGGGCAATTACACAAGCACACAAAACTGCAGCAGTGTTTCAGTTTTGTGGATGAGGGATAAGTAAGTGAAGAATTTTCTGGGTGTGAAGACTTTAATGTTTGAAATGTTAAAGCTGTAATGATTAGACTTATGCATCAAATATTAAAATCATCATGCAGCTATGTTCAACCAAATGTTGCCTGACATAGGCAACCAAAAATATGTAAGTTGATCTCAAGCTTGAATTCAAACTGATCTTGTTTTTCTTTTGTTTTTGCAGGTCCCCTTTGTATGAACTAACATGGACAAAGTGGTCATCAGTCTCCTGCTTCTGGGAACCGCAGTTACGATGGTCCATGCATGTCCCAAATACTGTGTCTGCCAGAATCTCTCTGAGTCTCTGGGGACTCTGTGCCCCTCCAAAGGTCTGCTCTTCGTCCCACCGGACATCGACCGGCGAACTGTGGAGCTCCGGCTGGGCGGCAACTTCATCCTCAAGGTCACCACTCAGGACTTTGCCAATATGACAGGTCTGGTTGATCTCACCTTGTCTCGCAACACCATCAGCGCCATCCAGTCTTTCTCTTTCATCGACCTGGAGACCCTCAGATCGCTGCACCTCGACAGTAACCGGTTGACTGAGCTGGGACCGGATGACCTCCGAGGGCTGGTCAACCTGCAGCACCTGATCCTCAACAACAATCAGCTAAGTCGGATCTCCAGCGCAGCCTTTGATGACTTGTTATTGACACTGGAGGATCTGGATTTGTCATATAACAACTTGCGCAGTGTGCCTTGGGAAGCCATCCGCAAGATGGTCAACCTCCATCAGATGAGTCTGGATCATAACCTCATCGCCTTCATTGCAGAGGGGACTTTTACAGATCTGGATAAACTGGCCCGCTTGGACCTCACCTCCAACCGTCTCCAAAAGCTCCCTCCTGACCCCATCTTTGCGCGCTCTCAGAGCAATGTAGTAATGAGCACTCCTTATGCACCTCCTCTCTCTCTAAGCTTTGGCGGAAACCCATTGCACTGCAACTGTGAAGTGCTTTGGCTTCGAAGACTGGAGCGTGAGGATGACATGGAAACCTGCGCTTCTCCTACTAGTCTAAAGGGGCGCTACTTTTGGTCTGTTCGTGAAGAGGAGTTTGTTTGTGAGCCCCCTCTGATCACGCAACATACACACAAGTTGCTTGTGCTGGAAGGCCAAACGGCTAGCCTGCGCTGCAAAGCAGTCGGTGATCCAATGCCAACTGTGCATTGGGTTGCTCCTGATGACCGCTTGATCAGCAACTCCTCCCGAGCAACGGTCTATGAAAATGGCACCCTGGACATTACAATCACCACATCCAAGGATTACGGGACCTTTACTTGCATTGCTGCCAATGCTGCTGGAGAATCTACAGCCTCCATTGAGCTGTCAATCATTCAACTCCCCCATCTGAATAATGGTACAAACCGTACCACACAGTCCAAGTCAGGGCTTTCGGACATAACTAGCTCTACTAAGATCAGCAAAGGGGAGCCTAAACCTTTACCAGAGAAGGTGGTGTCTGTGTCAGAAGTGACTGCCGTTTCTGCTCTGGTCAAGTGGACTGTAAGCAAATCAACTCCAAAGGTCAAAATGTATCAGCTTCAGTACAATTGTTCAGAGGATGAAGTTCTCATTTATAGGTAAGAATAGTTAATGATATTTTATTATATATCCTCATACAGTTGTCCATATGATATCATACGAAAATGAATATACAAGGGTTTGTATGATATCTATCAATCAGTGTCCCACAAATGAGATCGCATACTTAACCTAAAGTTACGTACTTAACATAAAATTATGTACTAAACATTAAGTTATGTAGGTTAAGTTTAGAGGAAGAAATATATTTAGGGGGCTTTAGATGTAGGCAAGTAAAGTTACAAACTCAATGTTCACATGGTTCACATGGGACACTGATCTTCTGGGGTAAAGTCCTGTGTTGTTTGACCAATCCACCAACTCAACTTACCTTCTTACACAGACTTTCGGTATTTATACTTACTTCTTTACTCCTGTCAGTGCATTGGTAACATGATCGCAGGCTCCCTCATTATGTGGGATGTACACAAATTACTGGTTAATGATTATGGGGTTGATATACGAATTGCGGTGCATTACTTTTTGTAGGTAAACAGAGCTGAGACCTTTCTGGTCAAAGTGGTAAATTAAGCCTGAGGTATAATATTGAACTTCAGCACACTCACTGCTCAGCTTCTTCAGTCAGTTGCTAATGTTTACTGCGTAAGTGCTTGAGACAGTCAATTTCTTTGAAGTGTTACTCAGAGATCAACATTCATTTTTCTTAATCCCAGAGATTTTATTTATTTTTTCCTTTAAATTTAAATTGACAATTGCTTTCACCAAAAATAATGAACAGCGTTTGTACATTTTTAAGGACAGTGGAGCCCAAAGTGAAATCCTTGTCCTGAACCATTAATTAGAAATCCAAGAAGAAAAAGGATTATAGACCCTCATTTTAATGTATCCCTCCTAAGCTGCTCAAGTCCATAAAGTGTAAGCTTGGAGACTGCAGCTGAAGATCTTCTGGGCTCTGTGAAATCAATTTCCAAAGTCAAATGAGACAGTAAAAGTAGTGACATTCAACCAAGATAATTGAGCTGGAAATACAGAAAACAGCCGTGCCGTTTAACATGAAATCAATTTGAGGAAGACGTTAAAAAAGGCCAAATATGCTGTGCTGCAAGAACAAATAGATCCATTTCTTATGAGCCTTGTTTTGACTTTATCAGACAGCTTTTTAGATATTTTCCCATATTTGCCAAAAACATATCACGCTGTTTTTGAGTTTAGTATCCCCTTATGCTCAATGCACTTAAAGAATGAGTACCCTATGCTAAAGATGGTATTTACGGCATCAGAATAGTGTAAAATTGTTAAAGTAGCCCGTTGTGAGTAGTAGTTACAGCAATTTTGTGTCAGCTTCATGCTTCCTTCAACACTGACAATTGATGCTGAATCCCTTTAGCAACAACACAACAACACAATAACTTATTCTATGCCAAAGTCCTACACAATTTACCTGTACTGCACATTCCTGCAACACGTTTAATCAAAGATAATTGACAGAATAGGAGAAGGGAAAAAGTCTGGTTATTAGCTGAGAATATGAGATTAGAACTGTGCACAATATTGAAGAGAGATATTACTTTGTTCAAACACTGTGGATGCAACTCACCATCCCTGTGAATTCAATAATAAGGTGTTTATCTGATTTCTTTGCTTGCACACAGCTTGCTGTGCCAGATTGTCATGCCAGAAAAAAAGGAGAACAATATGAATTTTCAGTACCTGTTTTTTTTTCCTGGTGATGAAAACGTCAGATGACTCATCTGCATTTCTTGCTAATGCTTTTCACAAATTTTATCTACTGCCTACAAAATTGCAAATATAACACTGATGTGTGTTTTATGAAATGCACTTTTCCCCCCGTTGTTCACTGACTTCCAGCACCTACATTATTTCCCTGAAAAGTGATTATTTTAATGCCATTCCTAATGGTGTTGTTAGTCAAGAATCATTACTACAAATTTGATGCTTTAAAATATTTTCAACTTCATAATGAGTGCACACAGTATGCAGCAGACCCTAAAGCAATAGATATATATGCTCTTATACAATAACAGCTGTGCAGTCCTTTTGCATGTCAGAAGACAAATTAGGAGCTGGAGGGAAAAGATAACGTGCACAGAGAGGCCAACTACTGTTTTTGAATTAATATTGGTATGACTTCATTGCTCGCACATGCACTCCTACTGCGCTCCTCTAGTTGGCTGACACAGTTTCCCAGGGCACTGCCCACACTCAAGCGATGGCATGATTAAAAATCAATCAGAGCCACGTGGGGGAGGAGAAATATTGCATGAGTTCTCTCAACATGTGAGCCAACGCAGCTTCTTCCTAGTTATGGAAAAAGGCAATTAGGGATTAATAATGGAGTGCGGCCCCACTGGGGTCTGGGCTCTGTGGTGGAGGCGAATCAGAGGGTTCAAAGATATGGATGCATGTACTCTAGGAGAACAGCAAGCCAACAATCGATTGATAATTGAAGAATCTATTTATAGATACCTAACCCACAGTTACAGTATGTGACAGACATTGTTACTTCATGTTTTACAGCCTAAGTGGATTATATATAGCAGTGGTTCTCAGCCACTTGGTTGCCTTGTCAGATGTGCCTTAATCAGATAAGCTCAAGTCCCCCTTTACTGATACCATCCACCATGTCCAATTTATTTTGACACTATTAATTACATAAAAGTGGAGTTTGGTCAAGCTTGCAATCCTACTACTACCACATGCCATGACATACCCTGAACCCATCAAGCATTAATTTAGCTTCTTATATGAACTTCTCTGCTTGGCAATTGCATGAGTAACCCATGGGGTACAAGTATCCCATGTTGAGAATCTCTGATATACAGAATTTAGAATAGTCGTCTATTCGACTATCAAAGCCACTAATCGACACAGCGCATTGTTGTAGACTAATCATTCATCTGTGGTTTTAGCACAGTGCAGTAATAAAGCAGAGGCAATGCATCTACAGCAGATATGCAGCGGGGGGCAGGTGGGTAGTTCTGTTGATATGTCATAGTTGTGACTTGAGATGGCCCTCTAATGACTGAAGGTAGACTTAACTTTGGTTGTTGATTATAGATTTGTCTGAGCAATCATGTTCTACATTTCATCAAGTTAAATGAGCAGAATTTAAATGAGCCCTATGTGAAAGTCAGAGAGTATAAATTGTCTGGCCATGGTTCTGTCAGCACTGTTGCAGTAATTGTTGCCTAACAGTGTTAAGCTGGAGGGTGGGCGCTATGTGTCTGCTTAACAGTGGGAAACAGCAGGTTGTTTCCAAACACAGGTTCCCTGTGGAAAAGTCCCATCCATCACTCAAACCTGCCTCCTTACACCAACTAATTCCTTCCTTACTCATGTCATCACAGCCTTCCAAATGTGTGAGTTAGACATGAATTACTGGCTCAGGATTAAAGGGATAGTGCACCCAAAAATGAAAATTAACCCATTATCCACTCTGCCACATGCTGATGGAGGCTCAGGTGAAGTTTTAGAGTCCTCACAACACTTGCGGAGATCCAAGGGGAGTGGGGGTAGCAACAAAACTCCACCTAATGGAGGCTTACGGCGTCCCAGATTCAAACATCCAAAAACACATAATTGAAACCACAAAATATCTCCATACTGCTCGTCCATAGTGATCCAAGTGTCCTGAAGCCCCGACATAAAAAGTTGTTCGGAAAAACATCATTTGAACTCTGTTTTTAGCCTCATTGTAGCCTGCAGCTCTAACTGCCTCTCTGTGCACCGCGTTCACGTGTGTGCGCTTGCGCAAGACCAGCGATCGCACGTGAACACACATGAACGCGGTGCCCATGTCTAACGGTCTTGCGCAAGGGCACACACGTGAACGTGGTGCACAGAGAGGCAGTTAGACCTGCAGGCTACAATGAGGCAAAAACGTTCAAGCTAAAAGAGTTCAAATGATGTTTTTCCAAACAATTTTTTATGTCGGGGCTTCAGGACACTTGGATCACTACGGACGAGCAGTATGGAGATATTCTGTGGTTTCAATTATGTGTTTTTGGACGTTTGAATCTGGGGCGCCGTAAGCCTCCATTAGGTGGAGTTGTGTTGCTACCCACTCTCCCCTTGGATCTCTGGAAGTGTTGTGAGGACTCTAAAACTTCACCTGAGCCTCCCTCGGCATATGGGTGAGTAGATAGTGGGTGAATTTTCATTTTTGGGTGCACTATCCCTTTAAGTGAGATACATACAAATTTTGTTGGATTACTTTTTGTAGTTATGCATACAAACAGCACATGAGATCAGCCTGGTTGTAGCTATGGTGTAATCTGTGGCATAACCATGGAGGCTATGAATGTAGCCACAGAAGTATAAATTAAGATTAAGGTCTGGGAAACATCATGGGTACTGCTAATAAAAGGCAAACACTAGCTGTAGGTCTGTGACACAAGGACACAAATTCTGCATGCAAGTCAGACACACTACCCACCTGGACACATTATTCCTGAAGTGGCACTGAATCAGAATTGTAAGATTTATTGCCAAGTAGGTTTTTCACTTACAAGGAATTTGCTTTGGCAATGGACTAAAATCTTAATCATCCAATTTGTCCAGCATGTACGAATTTGAGCAATGGGCAATGGGCTGCATACAGAGTATATCTTACAAAGGTCCATGTAAGTTTGACATCTAAGTGGTTTCATTCTGATTTAATGAGATGTGGTCAGTAGAGTTAATTACACTTAGCAGACTGCTGACAGTACAAAAACTAGAACAGCGACAGCTCTGATTGAATCCTTCAAAACCCTGTTTCAAATTGTAATGACGACACTTGTTTGACTAGTCCAGCTCTGTGAGAAAGTGCACGTCAAGACAAATTACATTTATTGAATTCTTTCATGATTTTAGGGGTAAAATATCTAAACTGAGTTCCATTACATGGTGATAAACACATTAAATATCTGAAAAAAAGAATGTCTTTTCCAATTGACATCCATAGGCTTTGATACATAGCCTTTTATACAACCACAAGGAAATATTGTCAGGGGTATTTATATCTTATTATGCCATGTGACAGCTCGAGTGTGTTGCGTGTGTTTGTCTCTGCAGTCTACATAGATGAATTTCATGGATGAAAGCTTCTATCACTCTCTGTCTACACAACACAAAGGATCCTACAGCATTTCATTGATTGGCGATACATCTCAGAGAATTAACACGCACTGCAGCATTGACTTTTATTTCAGTCTAAAGCAGCGAGGCTTAGGTATTGAGTCACATTTAAACAACTGGAATAATAACAGAGTGAGCTGAAACAACTGAATGCATGTTAAATGGAATGTACAAGAAATTACATTTAGCCAAAACAGTATTTAAAAAGTGGCCATTGAATACGTATCTCATTACTATTGCTTCATGCATATCGAATGGGATATACTGGGACCAATGGAGTCATCTTTCTGAATTACTCCATGCATATAAAAAGCTCCTTGGCATGCTTCATTTTGGCTCTTTCTTTGATCTGCCCCAGCATAATACAGTAAGCCAGTGGTGCTTTAAACACTAAAGTTCTCTCCTCTTCTCTAGAACTCCAACAGCAAGAGGTCTGTTCTTTTAATGCTGTATTTTTCTTTCTCTCTGTTTCTTGTCAGGATGATTCCCATGAATAACAGAGCCTTTGTAGTCACAAATCTTGTCCCAGGGATGCAGTATGACCTGTGTGTCTTGGCCATCTGGGATGACACCGCCACCACCCTCACCGCCACCAACATTGTAGGCTGTGTCCAGTTTATCACCAGGGAGGACTACCCGCAGTGCCAGTCTCTCCACAGTGGCTTCCTGGGTGGCACTATGATCCTGGTCATTGGTGGCATCATCGTGGCCACATTGCTTGTGTTCATCATCATCCTCATGGTGCGATATAAGGTGACAAGTGGCATCCAGACTAATAAATTACCCACTGTGAGCAACACCTACTCACAGACCAATGGGGGGTTGAACCGGTTCAACGGTGTTCCACCACAGGTCAAATCCACGGTGGTGGTCATGCGTGAGGAAATGGTAGAGTTCAAGTGTGGATCCCTCCAGAGCAGTCTCTCCTCATCATCATCCTCTTCTAACTCATTAGATAGCCAAACAGGAAGGGGGACTGGCGACCGCTACAGCATGCAGGGTAGCGAATGCAGCACTCTGCCCAGCAGCAAGTTCAGGAGGCACAGGCACGGCGCCAAAGCACGGCAAAACCTGGACCACCTTTTAGGGGCTTTCACCTCACTGGAGCTGAGAGGAGTAGCGAGGGACCACCAAGGGGCTCCTGGCCCCGCCACCACTTCCAATGCTATGATGACGGTGGCCATGGTGCCCCCGTCCGATAAAGAACCCCTGCTCGGGAGGGCAGAGTCCACCACCATGCTGGGGCGTCTACTAGGGATGCCCCAGGAGGGTAAGCCCAAGAGGAGCCACTCTTTTGACATGGGTCACGTTGGGGCTGCACAGTGTCGCAGCAACTACCCTCGCAGGATCAGTAACATCTGGACTAAGCGCAGTCTGTCTGTTAACGGCATGCTGCTGCAGTATGATGACAGTGAGGATGAGAAGCCCACTTTTGAGAGCTCGGAGTGGGTGATGGAAAGCACAGTTTGAGTGGGTCTATCTGCGAGGTCCATGGCCAAAAAAATCAGGAACTAAAGGAAGATGAGTGCAGAGGCAGGATGATCCAGAGGGGACCTGCCTTTGGGTATTGCATGAAGTTCATCCATGTGAATACTGTCTAAGTAACTATGTGATAAAAGACACTCAAATCGATAGATTCCTGGCCATGATCTCAAATCTCTGACAGTGTTTAACTGTATTTGAAATCTTGTTCCCATCTCAAACCAACGCCGAATCGTGGATTGTGCAGAGGGAATCATTTCCAATCTGCAGGGCACGTGAGAGTGTCTCCAAGAGAAAGAGGGAAAAGAAAGATGAGAAATTCAAAGTGGATTTACTACGTCTTTATCAAAAGAACTGAATGCCAAGAGGATTTGCCTTGACTGTGGTGAACTGGACGTGCGTCACAATGTCTTGGACCCTCAGCATGAATGGGACTACTGCGACAGTAGAGAGAAGGACCAGAGGAGCGAATAGAAAATTAAAACAAAGTCATTTTTTATTTTCATCTTGGTTTTTCTATCATTTTTACTATTTATTATTTGAGGTGATTCATCAGCAGGCAGAGACACAGCTCTTTAATGAGGTCATAATACACACATACACACAGAAGCTACCCCCTCACATACAACCATTTCACATCTCTCAACAGTTAAGTCAAATTTCAATCAGTCACAAACTGAAAACACGGCTTATTTTCAAACAGTATGGTCTCGTGTTCTGGATATCAGTACCACTGAACCACAACAAGCCAGGCTTGTATTTCTACCTCAGGTTATGTATCATATGAGGTTATTTAAATATGAAAGCAACTGGAAATACAACAAAACCCCAAATGCACAAGAGGATCACAAACAGCTCAAAACACAATGTTCTTTACTTGTTTGCAAACGCTTCAAAGAATGATTTTGTCTCCAGCCAATCAGATTGAGTATGTTTCCGGCTCAGGTTGAATTCCTGCTGTTGCAAAAATGTCTTTCTGGATGCTTTGATATGCTCCCCATTGGCTAATGCTGGTGACAGTGGTCCCTGTAGGCTCTTAGGCCATTGATATAAACAGAGTGTTTGCCTCAGGATGTGGTTTCAGATGCTATCAGCACATATTACTGTCACCAGATGGGAATAGTTTTTGAAATCCATCAGGCTCACTTAATCATTCGCTTATCCCCACAGCAGGATGTATTATTCGGCTCTAATTCTCTTTAGGTAACACAAACAAGAGAGTACGACAATTACTCATTTAGCCAGGTTAAATGGCCGAATGAGTCCAAATTGACTCTTATTAGCTTGATGAAGGTCATTACGCTGCTCATGAGAGGATGTTAAGTGGAGAAAATTGGAGAAAGAAAGAAACTTTTTAATGGCCAAAAAGCTGAAAACTCTCTGGAAATCAATTTCACCAGATTGCATGATACAGAACCCTTTTTGGTTTATGTATTATTTAAACTGATTCATTAATTAATCATTTATCCTCCACTGTCTTTCATACAGAGCTGTACATTGCAGTGAGATACTTTGAATTAGTGGCTCTTCAGATTACTGCCTACGATCAACCAAGACATCTCAAACACATTTTGATGCCTTTCTCAATATCTTGTGGGTCTCTGCTGCATTTCAAAATGTGGGGTGGTCATCTTTTTTTTTTTTTTTTATTAATGTTTCCATTCCTAGGTGTACTGTTCTGTATATTGGCATTTTTTTGTACAATAACTGGGTGAGAATGTAAAGGGGGGGAAATTGTGCAGTAGTACTTTTATTTTCATGTGAAGCAAACAGTGAGAAGGTGCTTAACTGTGGTGTACCATCTTGGTCATTGTTAGTTGGCTCGCTGAAATGGGATTTTACATGATACTACATGTAAAATATTGGCTGTTTTTAAAGGGTCAGTTCACCCAAATGATAAAAATACATATTCTCTGACTTACTTTGAGTGGTATCCAGTCATGCAGACGCTCTTGGATTTAATTTGCCCAGATTTTGGGAAATCCTTTCTTGGGATGACTATCTCCATGACAATACAGTGGAGGTGGGTTGTTCAATATGACAATATATACCATGACATAATATTTGTCAGTTGTTATTTTGCCAGCAGCTATCTATTCAACATCTCTGGGTATATTAACTCTTTGTGGGAGATTTTGCAAATCAATGAGCAGGGCTGTTTTAAAGCAGTATTGGAATTTATTTGATTTTTGCATCAATGTGATGAAGTACCTTAAAGGATGGTAATATTCTATATTTTCCTCATTGTCAACAAATCCTTTGAAAAGATCAAAACCATCGATGAGCGTATCCTAACAAGTATTGTGTTTGTATCTGACGCCTGATATCTTATTCCTCTGAGACACAGAGCTCTGTTGTTGTCCAGACACACAAGCAGGTGACATGTCCCTTCATTACCATGAACACTGCAACTGTAGTTTAATTGGAGTAGATCCAACACAATAGAAATATGATGAGAGTAGAACAGACATTCCCATTCAAATCAACATCAGCCTTTTTTATGTGCACCATTGTAACCATTGTAGCGGACTAACTTCCATAATAAACCTTCCTTTAAACGACTTGTTGCTGACTTGCAGCAAGTTGTGAACTCACTGGACAGTATGGCATCTTAGTGTTAGTGTTAGTCATCCATTAAGTTAGTCCACTGTTCCAAAAGTCACCAACTCTGGTTTGGTTAAAATAAATCCTTAATTCACAGAATTATTATTATTAAGGCCGTTGCACATTAAGTTTTTCCCAGATACGTTTTCTTAATCCGTCATCCAGAAAAACATCATAACGCACAGAAACTTTGCACACTGAGTCTGATGTGTTTTTTGGTTCTATGGGTTGTGAAAATTTGCAATACAAGACAAGATGAAAAGGCATATTTCCTCTCTTGCTTCTTTCCGGTGGAGTTATTTATCTGTCACTACTTTCTCTCTCTGTGCACTGCAGCTGCATCTCTGTCTCAACACTGTCTCTCTCTGTCTGTGTGCAGTCCACATCCTCCTCCTCCTCCTCCTCCTCCTCGTCATCATCATCCACCTGAGTATTACCATCTGATCTGTAGAACGTGAGCTATACTGTACAACCCATTCCTCTGTCTTGTTACGGATGTGTTCCGCTGCCACATTTTCTTCACTTATTCTTGGTCAAACAACTCTCTAAAGGCTTCTGATGGATGCGAAAAACACACAAAATTGAACCTCTTTAGAAAGCTTCAAAGACAGACTAAAGTTTTAGACTCGGTGTGCAAAGATGAGGTTGTATTTATTTTCAGACATGCGACAATTTCAGATGAAACAAAATGGACTCAACATGCAAAGGCCTTTAGATGTGAAAATATACTCACTCACTTCTTCGTCTAAGGTAGCTAGAGTAATGTTCCATTACAAAGTAAGTAACAGATTGCCAGAAAACTAAATAAAGGTAAGCCAAATTAGAGTTCTCAAACTCATGAGTGTGACACCGTTTGATATCCTTTCCACTCATTCTGTTTCTATGCCCAACACTGTGCTCCTGCAGTAAATACAAAATGTGTATTCATCCACCACTGAAAATAGTCCTCAACAAATGTGCCATTTACTCCTGCTTGAGCAGTGCCCAGCTGTTTTATGAAATGTCAAAAGAACAAACTGTATATTCATTATTAGCGTGACCTCATAAAGTACAACAGTCAGGGAAGACAAGTTAGAAAAAGAGATGGACGAACACATTGTTGGTTAATAAGATTTTTATCCACAGGATTTTATCCATATTGCCCACTCTTAAAATGGTGGATGGAGGCGTCCACAAAACATGCATAGTTTTACATAATTTCTGATGAATTAACTGATATCTAACTGGATATTCATAAGAAGGTTCCTGGAACGACCTCTTCAATTTAATAGTAATAATAAGGGAAGTGAGACAGTGTCCAATTGATAATTGACAGTGTAATGAGAGTCTTTTAGCCAGTGCTTAGCTCAACATGTAAAAGTGTGAAATTATTATAAAGGCAAGCGTGGAGAATTGCGTGTCATGATAATATTTGAATATTGGCTTGAGTTTAAATGGAGCAGCTCTGTCGAAGAAATTCCTCTGGAAATCAACAACTTATAAACTTAGCACAACTAAATGAACTTTGAATTAATCACACATAATTTCCAAGAAACTTTATTGGGTTTTAAGAGTATTGCTAACATAAGAACTGTTTTCCGAAAACATTTAAAGGCAAATCTCAAATACTTTGACCTGCAGGGACAAAATTCCATTCACCTCAATTGAAATGTGTGGACACAAAAGTCTCAGAGATAGATATCTCACAACCTGGAGGGATAAAACTGAAGCTTCTTCATGGATGGATACCACTACAGATAAATGAGAAATGTTTTTTTGTCATTTCGTTGAAGTCACCCGAAACCTGCTTTCTCTACCTGTGAAATCATGTAACATCCTCTTCCACTCTGCTAACTGAGAATACAATTTAAGTGTGTACTTGACTCGACATAGTCATGACTCTCACCTGAGGTTCTAGGACAAAAACAAGAAAAAAAAACTGTTTCTGTGTGAAAACATTTTGCTACAAAAGAATATAAAACATTGATGAATTCCTACGAACCAAACTGGCTCTTCTGTGTTTTCTCTTTTTGTAACATCTCATTTACTGCATGTGCCTTGGATTACATAACTAATCACATTTTGGCCCTCTTCCCTCTGAGCTTAAAGTGTTACCTTACTGTTCCTACTTGCGTAGTACAAAGTAGCTAATGGAGTGTCCTTTCTATCTTGCTGTCTTTGTTTACCGGGGATGAGCCAAGGGTTTTCCTCCTGAGGTCCAGCTGCTGTAATCAGGCCAGTCGCTGCTGACTCACCTCAGCGCTGCCCTTATTACAAATCACCGGTACATGCAGCTCCTGGCTAGAGCCCATAATAAGGCCTTAATTCATATAATCTGTCAGGAAAGGTGCTTACGGCAGCACAGAGTAAATATAATCTCCATAAGGGCCAAGCGTTGCATGATAAGACAGCGATATGCACCTGCTGAGGGCTTAGAAGGAACACGACTACATGTTTGTAGAAAGGTTGTTATTATCAGGCATCGTGCTGTCAAGATACAGAAGACATTCAGCTCAAGGAAAATGTGTGTTTGGAAGTCACCTGGCAGCAACACCACAAGAAGTTCAGTAAACTTGCCTTCACCAGTACAACTTTCAAAGCAGTGACTGCATCATTCTCTTCGGGTAAATTTTGCGAGCAGGTGTGAACATCTCACCTTGCCTGATGTGAAAGCAATTTTGATTTGGCAGTAAGAATGCACCTTTAACAAAGCTGACAACACTCTTGTTGTATTTTCTCACAATGTCTCTCTCTGTTTCTCTCTGGGATGGCTGCAAAAAAAAACAGAATATCGATTTCAACTAAAGGTGTTTCACAAGCCTGTCGCAAATTACCATCAAAGGAACAGACATGTTGTCTCAGTTAAGGGTGTTATTTATGAAGAGTACATAAATAGCCCAGATAATAAGACTGATAAGACTTGACGATGCTGTGTTATTTTAAACCTTGTCTTGTGGAATTGCAGGTGTGCATTCATCTTGAAAGAGGAAGGCTGTTTGTGACGTCAGCTTAACAAGATCAGATCCTTTAGCTATAGTATTTCAGTAAAACAAGTGATCCACTTAACTCAAGCACTAATGGGTATTTTAGTCACATCCATACAAAAAGGTGAGAAACAGGTTATTGTGCATCTTGCTCATCGCTTAGTCTCTCTTCCTCCATGTGTGTGTCTTCTAAAAAATATGGTGGATTTGACACCTGCTTTTCCCAGACGTTACATCTCAGATTCACTGTCTGTGGTGATGAATCAGGTGCAGAGGTTATTTGCATAAATTTCTATTTCATCCTCCCAGATTCTGCACCTATTAACAGGAACAACTTAAAATACATATTACATGAGAACATTTTCAACAGTGCAGCTTTTCTTCCATTTACTGGCACATGTATTTAGTGCGTAAGGACCTAAAAAAGGTCACCGGCTTCACACTCCCCTTTGCCACATGTGTTAATCAAATGGGCTGTTCACACTGGACACTCAAAAGCACCAAGCTCAGACTGACTCCTGATCTGCAGCGATATTTTTGGCACCTGGTCCATAGAAAACAATCTGATAATCCATAAATGAATATAATATATAAAGGATATAATGTAAAACTTATCTGATTCTTTTAAAGTGTAAAATATGCATCCCATGCTTACTTATTCCACATATTTGTCAGTTGTGTTTAAACAGAGAGCAAGAAAGACAAGCAGACACACACACACACACACACACACACAAGCAGACAGAGACAGAGATATACGTGTGATAAGAAAAGAGCAAAGAAGCAAATCACCTGCTAAAATTGCCTCTGGTGTGATGTGACTGCTTGTTCAACAATTGTCATATCGCCGCTCTTTTGCATTGAGTGCAAATATGGTGTAAGAGTCTACAGCAGGGGTCGTCGATCCCTGTGATATGAAGTGCCTTTTTTAGATTTCCTTGTTAGTCGGCGCAATGCTGAAGCTGAACACTTTCGTTTGTGTGTGTGTGTGTGTGTCCTTTCCTTTCTATTATTCTGTGTAGTCTCTAAATTCTGAGGTTTTTGCGGGTCAGTGAACGCAGCACTGGCAGAACTCTTCTTGAGTTCTTTTTATCCTCAGCATCAGCTTGTGTAGTTTGAGTCGCGGGGCAGATAATTGATCAGCCAATCCAATAACAGTCGATCAGATCAATGGATGAGAGGAGCGGCTGTCTGTGAGTGAAAGCAAACTTTTAGACCCCACGCAATGAACAGCTTAATTTCACTTTCACCGCACCTTGAGTTCTGCTGCTTTGTCTGTGACCAGAGTACATTTGCAATGACATAACCAAATGGTAGGCTATATAAATTTCAACAGAGCCCCTGGTGAACAGCTCCAAAACTAGACAGTTAATAAGTCAGCGTGGTGGCAGAAGATGTTATCATGGTTGGCAACAAGAAAAAAAAAAAGAATGTGTGGGAAACCCTATATTTAAACACTTCAAAAAACTCTTGCATACTTACTGGTCGTGTACCATAAATTAAGCTACCATTTGCCAATAGTGGCACGCAAGCCCAAGGTTACTGCTCCCTGGTCTACAGTCATGCTAGCGCTCCATGTGGCTATACTTAGGTACAGCAGTGTTTAACGGATTGCAGATTGCCACCAGCTGAAACTTCCCTCCATTAGAATTCCTTCAGTGTTCCTCAGCAGGTTTTTACTCTCCAAATTATCCGCAGAGGTCTCTTCCTCTCCAAAATAAAAGGACCAGGGGTCTCATTTATGAAAAAAATGCGTAGGATCCCTTCTTAAAATGTGTATATGGACAAAAGCCAAAAATGGCGTGCACCAAAAATATTGAACAGTCTCTACAATCAAGCTTCCACCTCACCATCTGCATCGCCAATATCCCGTTTCCAAAATGTTTGTAAGCATGGGTCAAAGTTTCTCCCATCATGTCTGTTTTTATGTATCACAGCTTTTGCGTGGGAAGTGGCGTGCGCCTCTTTCAGGCCTCGTTTTGTGCGTACGCAATGTTAATAAATGAGACCTCTGGTGATTAAAATCGGTTAAAGCAGTTTGATGTTACAAATTAGTTTGGCATGTCGCAGAGAGGCCGCCAGCCCAGCACCTGCTGATATGTGCTCACCTGTTTTCTCTAATAACTTAAGGTGCAGACGTTCAGGAGGTTTTTACTGGAAACTGGATCATCCGCAGAGGTCCTGGTGGTTTAAACCAGTAAGAAAAGAAGAGTTGTGTTTTTCTGATGCTCTTGTCATGGAGGGGGTTTCAACTACGGTGGCAGATGCAAAAATACTATCGGCCCTATCTAGAGCCTGTTTGGTTTGCCCGTTCTAGGCTACTGTGCAACATGGCAATCTCTGTAGACAAGGACTTGCTCCTTATGTAGCTATAAACAGCTCATTCTGAGGTGACAAAAACACAACAATTCTTTTTTTCAGCTGATTATACACCAAAGAAAACATACTTTTTGTATTATCATACTCCATTTCTCCCAGTATCTCCCCCTAAATCCTACACACTGGGTCTTTAAATGCATCAGCATGCAAACATGCTAAAAATGCTTATGTTTGGCAGGTGTTCACTCTGCTCAATCTGTTCAGAAGCATATTGTGAAACTTTGGTCTGATGATGATACTGATGACGAAGTTCACTAGGATTCAGTCTCTCCTGACTTTAAATAGCTGTACATTTCACAGCAATCCATCTTATAATTGTTGAGATATTTCAGTCTGACTCTCGACCAGCCGACACTGCGATCCCTGGGGCCCCGCTGTTAGCGCGGCTAAAAACATGAAAATTGTTGCCATTTTCAGTTCAGTCTAAGTCAAAGAGAAATGTTGAAGAGAAAACATGCCCTGAGTCTATTTATTTGGCATGAGGCAACTGATTTGACAGCACTCTTGCACATGTGCCAACACACACTCAGAGTCAGTGCCATCGCTTGAGCGGAATTAATGGTTTGATTTCCTGTCTGCTTGGACAAATCAAAATAAATACTTCTTTGTGAACAACAGATGTTTGATGCATACAGAAAAAGAACAGTACATTTGTTGACTATCGTTGTTAATTTGACTGCGCTGTCTACTGGGGACACTAATTATCTTACTCCTCTCTTATGTTTGACCTTCACTGTCAGCGTTTTATGCTAAAAACTACAACAAAGTTTTGTTTTGCAGGGCAGTAACCCCTTTTAGGTTTTCTGAAGTGCTTTTTCTGCAGTTTCTTTTATGCAGCATTCTCACACCAGCAGCCCCGCAGTGCAGCTATCCATCATCTTTTATGCCTGAACACGGCCCGCAGCAGTGTATTTTGCCTTTTCATAGAAGGGAAGCACACATTATTGGAGGTCATGACAAAAAAAGTTTGCATAGGGGGAATCTCATATTCCCCATAAAAGTGGGTGTCCACTACAGAAAGCTCTCTGAAAGCAAACCTTATCTATCGTTAGCTTCTGCAGCCTCATCGCTGCTTCCATGAGGATTCTTTATTCAAAAAATCCTATATTAATAACCTCATTATTAATAATGCCCAAGGGAACGGCTGACTCTGTGTGGGGTTTGTTTATTTCCCCGACAAACTTCTCTGGCTGGAGAAAAGTTCTCCAGCAGTATTGAAGAGTGAAATTTGAGCCTGCCAGAGTTTATTTAGTCTTGTCTGAGAGTTGGTATCCCCCTCACTCAGTCTTAATAAGTATCTCATCCGCTGTCACTCTTTCTTACTCTCTCTAACAAGCTATTAAGTGATACCTGCTGGATAGCGTGATAATGTGTCAGAATGCAATAAAATTCTCCTCTGGATGGCGAGAAAATGCAATCACATCGCCACATTATTACATTAACTGTCATTTAAGGTATTTCTTCATAATGGTGTAATCATAATGGATGTAATTCCAAACCTATTCATGTCTGGCATCATGAATAAATAATACTGCAGTATTTTTAATTCATCTCAGTGACTATGTTTACTAATGGAAAAATCAGTGGTGGAAGACATAGTCAGATAGTTTACTTACTTTAGTTTACTTAGTTTACTTAGTAATAATACCACAATGTAAAAATACTGTGACAAGTAAAGCATTCAAAGCTTTACTTAAAGCTGTAATCATCAATATTTTTATGTTAACAATATGTTAAAGGAGAATTATCACCCAACTCTGCCGTTCCCCTCAGCTCCTCAGAGTGTTTTAGCTATAGACTGTATTAAAATAATGGATGTAGTCACCATGGTGTCACAAAGTTTGTGGACTCCCGTTTTGAAGTTTCAAATTACTTTTTGACCATCGCCATCTTGGATTTCTGAAGCCAGAAATGACCAAATTTGGACAAGATGGTGGACCTGTAGAAGAGTGAAGAGCAGATCTGACTCATAGCCTGTGGTGACACCTTCCGGACAGCCTGTTACTTACCCCCAATTTCCACATACTCTGTCTGTGCCGCGCTGCGCAGCGCCGTGGATCTGGAGCAACCGACAGCGCGTACCCTCGCCTACTGGATGCGTTTCTGGAGCGCCGCGCCATATAGCGGAGCCGCAAGCTCACGTGGGAACTGCAAAATCACGCCATAAAAAGCAATTGATAGAGTGTGAGCCAGACCAAAACAATAGTTCGTTCGGAAGGAGAAAGAGAGAAAACAAGTTTAACTTGAGATCGCCTTGCTGTTCACATCAACATTACTTCACGAATTTCAAAAAATCGAGAGTTTACAATCCGTAGTCTGTGCATTGTGTTGTATTTTGAAATTTACCGGATGCTGTGTGCGTTCCGTTTCCGGTTTGGTGCGCTCTGAGCTACGTGGCTTGACGTGGAATGGAAGCGAAGTCGCTGGAAAATAGACCTGGCACGTATCTCCGACAAAGCAGAGTGCCGTGGGGCTTATGGGACTCTCCAGAGACACTGCGCGGCACGTGCTGTGGAAATGAAGCTATTCACTAGAATGGGAGCTTATCTGCTACGCAGTGCGCTACGCAGTGCGCTGTGTTGTCCGGTGCAGACGGAGTATGTGGAAATTGGGGGTTACAGCGACCGTGCCCTCATGCATATCTTTAAGCCTCAATAAAATGTAAAGTGGTAGATTATATAAGAATTCATCCCCTGTACAGTTTTCATTAATGGGGAAATTAGCTATAGAGACCAAATCTGCTTTTTGTAGCAGGCTGTAAACCTGTTTATTTCTTCTGCTAAGTTGGCCATTTTACCATGAAGTTTATGGGGATTGACTAAGGGCTCTTAGAGCCAGCCTCAAGTGACCATTCAAGGAACTGCAGTTTATGGCATTTTCACATTAGCTTCATTTTTCAGGCCCCAGAGGTTGCCGATTGGTTTTAGCAGCTTTCAGATTATTGTTATGGTTTTACGGTGCATAACTTTAATGTTTTTGTTCAGTCTAACTATTCTGTTCAACCCTGTTTCTGGCAGCAACAAGCAGCTGTTTTCAGGGTCAACGCTCCGATAAACCCTCTGTATGCTACCTGCTCAGCACCAAACAGCAGACCAAAACATTCTCACTCCAACCCGGTTGCAAATCAACGTTTGGTCATGGACTGTCCATGTCGACATATGACGTGAAAGCAACATTTGGTGTGTTGGCTGGTGACATTCTGGGATGCCATATCAACTTCAGCCTGTTGCATGCATTGTTTTCAAAATACACTTCTGTTTTCACAGGAAATTTACTGTTGACATCCTGTCTCTTTCAAAATAACTGTACTTAGTTGGTACAACACTGCAATTTGACTTTTTGTCTCCTTCAACAATAAACACACGTGGTTATGTTTAGGCAACACATGCTTGTGGTTGGGTTTAAGCAACAAAAGCACATTTTTTGGTGTAGGAAAATAGAACAGGGTTTAGCTTTACAGCCTTTACAATCCAACAACCACTGAAAGTAACTGGTTATTGGCAACATAACTATATTGCAGCTAGTCAAGTTGAAGCTCGTTTTAACGACCAAATATCCTGTTAGGTTCTTGTATCTATGGCAATGGATCAGATTCTGTAAACGTATTGCATGTTTTGTATGTAAAGCCTTAGTCTGCAAAGTAACTTGGAACTATTAGCTGTCAGATAACTGCAGTGAGGTAGTATAAAGGAATAAAAAGCAAGTACCTCAGAGTTTCCACAGTATAACTCAGGCATCACTCACTTAATATCACAACCACTGTGAGGCACTTTATTACCCACTGGTTTATGTCCATTGAAAGGGGTGTTTTTTAAATTTATTTTATTTATCTATTTCCTTTAGTTATATAAAATCTGGTGAGTTTTCAGAGATTCATACTAGTGACCTCCACGATTCACCTCCATTACGCCTGAGATCCCTGTCCCTGCAGGGAGAGGTTCAGTCGTCAAATATCCAATCATTGTGTGCCTGGTGTTGCATCAACACCTCTCCACCTCAATTGATTCTTCTTTCACCACCTCCACCTTCTCATTCTCTTCAACTAAAAGTATGTTCAAGCTCAAGGACTACTGCAATATTTTTGACCCTTTGTTCACCTCATATGTGATGAGAGATTTGGCACTGAAATCACCTCTGCCTGCTGGTGATAGCTCTGTCCTGTGAGCATGTCAATGCTGGCTGCAGACTATGAACTAGCAATTTGTAAAGCTCTTATCTCCATTAAACTAAAACATAAATCTCCCTGTCAAATAGTCTTATCAACAAACACACATTTCAATAAATTAAAGTCTGTTTGGGTACAAGGTTTTACCCTTTATCTTTTTTCCGTTTTGCAGTTTCATACCTGCCAACCCAACCTATAAATATTTGGCTAATACATCATTCACTTGACAGCTGATCATAACAATCTGACGAAAGGTAAGCTTACAAATATTTGTGTTTACTGAATTTGCCCAGAAGAGGATAAAGTGTAGTTATTGCCATGTAGTTTGGGAGTGAAAACTGGAATGCTAAACTGTCAAAACTCTTTGAGTGACAGTAAAAAGAGCATTTGGACACCATCTTGATTTCTTATTTCATGTGTTTCCTTTTGGAACAGATTGTAAGAGGTCACACAGGTTGACGTTCAGCAGCAAATCAGTGAGATGCGAGTTTTGTGTGAGAGAATTTGAGACAAAGGATTGTTTAACAATCTGTGAGACTTTAATTGAGCTGAATAAGATTAAAATGTGTGTTATGGCAACAAGGTTAGAAAATCCAGCTGCAGTGGGCAGCTGTTTCCAGAAAGAAAATCCTCTGTGCTCGACTTGCCCAGCACCAAACAGCAGTGCTAGTTAGCAACTAGTTGGTGAACAAATGGAGCAAGAGCCAGCAGTTTGTGGAGACAAACAGCAGGGTGGATATTTACCTTAATTTATCCATCAGAAGAAATACGTTTCTAAATGACCACAGCTGTTTGCAGCCCAGTTGCCAGAACAATAGGCATTGTACACTTCTGACATGGAAGTATCCTGGGTGCGTTGGTTGTTGACGTTCTGGGATGCCATGTCAAGTTCTGTATGTTACATGCCTTGTCTTCTTTCAAAATACACTTTCGTTTTCACCGAAAATTTACTATTTGCATACTGTCTCTTTCAAAATAAATGCACCACATCGATCCAACAACAAGAACTGACGTTTGCTTCCCTAGGCAACAAAAGCACATGGTTGGGTTTATGAAAAAAGAACAGGGTTTGGCTTTGCAATCTTATGGGACAATAACACTGCTCTCCTGGGTGAAAGTCCTTGTTTGTTGGACTGATCCACAACCCCTCCCGCCCACCCCACTCAGACTTTTGCCGCCTTAACTTTTGTTGTTGTCCTGCCACGTTTCCTCCTGATGCTGGAAAGCACCATTAGAATATAACGGCGACTGGCCACGTGTCTTGCCAATGTTAAAGGACCCCTTTTTTCGTCGATGTCAGATGCCGCAGCTCACTGTTCAAGCACCAGATTTTGATGACTTCGGAGTGAGACTGGGTTGCTGTTTGTGAGTCATAACAAAGGTTATAACATGTTAATGTGTGTTCAGCTTGTTCCACAGCTCTAAACAAAAAAACCTCTTCATGTAGCTTTAATGTCTTTTTCATTTATCTAGGAAAACATGATCTTACATCTAAACAGTATTGCAATTTTAATTTCTACTGTACTTGTGATTTCTATGTTATGCTACTTTATGCTTTTAAAAGGAAAACATTGTACCTTTAACATCTGTACATACTCACAACTCTTCAAAAAAAGATTTTGTTCATACTTCTCAATTTTGACTCAAAGTTAACTTTTAACTTACAGGTACCTCTTATGAAAATAACTTTGTGTCATATTAGCTGTAACTGTCACTATAGTCCGAAAGGAGTATATGAGACAGATAATCTGTGAAAAAAAATCATGTCCCTCCTTCCCTACTGCTGCTTCTATGGCATCCTCTAGTGTCAGACAGTGGCGTAGCAGCAACAACCAATCAGAGCCAAGGAGTCTCAGTCACGTTAATATGTTTCTGAAAACATTTGAGATGAGAAATAGGCAACGCAGTAACAGAATCTTAATTCATATTTGATCAGCGCTGCTGAGTTTGACGGTCTGACCACACTTTACCAGCAGTGATTGACATGACTGACAGCTGCATTAAAGACTCCTCAGCTCTGGTTGGTTGTTTTCATTCACATGCAGTGAGGCCATTAGAAATGCTACAAGGGTAGATAGAGTAGGCAGAGAGAATGATTTTTTTATTCTATTTCTTTTTTTTAAAGATTATCTGTCCCATTTATTGCTGTGTGAGTATAATGACAGTTTCACTTTCGATAAAAGTTACCAACTGCAGTTTTGAGGTACAGTTCAAATTAAGGAGTTCTGAAATATATTTTTTGTGGGATATTGCTACTTTTACTTAACTAAAGAATTTCATTTCCTCCACTAATGATGTGTGTAAAAATGTGTCACAGTGTGCACTGCCTGCCAGCCTATCACCTGTCTACACGTCTCCCGCTCCTGCCAGTCCACCACACCCACCTCATCAAGCTAACTCCGCTCACCTGTGAATCATTACTTTCTGTCACTATAAATACTGCAGCTTCACTAACTCTTCTTGATAGATTCTTCTTTGTCATACCTATGCAAGACTTTCCAGCGTATGTTCATGGACTGCTTCCTTGTTGCCAACCTTGCCTGCCTTTGACTCTCCTGTTTCGCCTGCTCCCTGGTAAACCAGTCAGCCCTCCGTTCTCAACCAAGAGCTCTGCCTCCGCCTTCCTGGTTTCTGTTTGCCTGTTTCCTGTAGCTGTGTGGAGAGACTGCCAGTCAGCTCTATGTTCTGCTGCTTGTGATTTCTTGTGCTGTGAATTACCTGCGCCACAGGATTCCTCGCCGGTTCCGACCAACCTGCAGCCAGCTCCTAACAGGTGTGTTCGCTCTCTTCGTGTGTTCTCCTGGTGTCTGATCCTCTGCATGTCTGATATAGTCTCCTGTCTGCGCCCTGATGACACCACTGCACACTTTTGATCTGTTTGCTGTTTGTGTGCATTCGGCGGACACTAGTGACTCAGCAGCTCTCTGCTTTGGTTTTTCGCCCAAGTGTTGGACTGAACCTGTGTCTTGGAAGGCCTCGAACCAAGAAACTGGCTCTCACTGTTGTTTTACCTGCCTGCTCATTCTGTGATTAATGGCCATTACAAACTGTCTTGCCTGCTTTTGGTGCTATTGGTTTCAAACCACATTCAATACAGAAATGAAAATAATTTTTAGGTTTCACTGTTTGCCACTATCTAAAAGGGACTGTCATATTGGTGACGGATTACACAAATGTGCCTGCTGATTTGCAGGTTTTCAGTCAATATCTGCCAGATGTAGCCGCCCACCCCTCATCAGCTAACACTTCTTGCTGAAATACCATTGACAAAGACACATCTGCAGAATCACAAGCTGAAATATGAAATATGAGTACTATCCAAGGCTTTATTTGAAAAGAAGAAAAGTAATGAAATGTATTGACTCATGTCTGAGCTGTACCTCAAACAACCAACAGTGAGCTCAGTATAATGTAGCTCAGTGTGACATCTGAAGCGCGGCATGATGCATCTCAGCAGCTCACCTCAGCTCACCCCTTTGTAAAACATTGTGTAAATGTCACTCAGTAAATAGAGCAGTGGAAGTGTGTGTAACCTTGAACAACTTCGCTCTGTGGCTCCCATCCCCAGCGCAGCTGCATCCGCCTCCGTGTCACCCAGCTGGTTGGGATGATGAATGGGACTAAATCATTGCATCCAACTGTAGCAGGTATATGTGGTAAACTTGTTTGCAAAACTCATGCATAAAAATTTCCTCTGTAATTGAGGAGGGAGATTTTCTTTCTCAACAACAACAAGCATTATGAATATTTTATGGTACACTTTCAAGTCGTAAATGGTCCAGGAAATAAGCTCCATCCAGAAACTGTATTAACTGAAATGATATTTTCTCAGGCCTATCTGCCAGGTAAGCACTCATCCTCTCGTTATATCTATTTTGTTTGCCTTTACCAGCGGGGAAATTGGACAGAGACCAGCAACGATTCAGATTTATTCTGGTGTTTTCACATATTTCCCAAAGAGGAAAATGAGCAGGAAAATGAATTTGGACCAGTGTGCTTGTTGTGTGCTCAGGTGACAGGAGACAAATTTATACCGTGGACTCTCTTTTATATTTTCCCTGTCATTTTCCTCTCTTCTATTTCTCTGCTTTGTGTTATTATTGATAATCAGGCTTTGTTTATCTGAAGTCCAGTGAATGCAGTATAGAGCACATATTTGATCAAAATAGACCAGAATCTGACTCAGTGACATCTGTATTTACCATGAAATATAGTATGCATACAAAATGTATCATTTCTAGGAAAACAGCCTATGAAATTTGCAGTGTTGTCTTGATACCGCGGAGCAACAACTACATTTCCCACACAGTTTATCACAGGTGATAATCCAACTGGGCACACACAGTACCTGCTCTCCTTTGTTATTCCGCTTGATTCCCCTTTGTATGCTCAGTCAATTTGGGTAGTCTGTCATGCAAGACCTATTTTACTGGGTTGTCCTGCTGTTTTCATGCTTGGTAATCCTCTCAGAAAGATGCTTGAGATCCTGAAAGCCTGTTGTTGACCATGCATGCAGTAATAAGCATATCACTGGGGTGCATACAAATATTCACTCCAAAAATACAGCATTTAGCAAACTTAATGGTGTGATTTTCAAGAGCACTCATGAGACAAATTTCCTGCAACGTCTACAAAGTTTTATATAAAAAAAGATGGGGACATAAATTTTGAGATCAAACTGGATAACAGCTTTGGAACTTCCTGGCCAGTGTATATCCAGTATCAACCCACCAGCAGCAGTCAGGTGTACCAATCCCCTGAGACAGCAGCAGAGGGTAAGAGAGTGTCTCTCAGACAGATATACAGTTTGGGTCAGAATAAAGCTGCCTGTACTTCCTCTGTCCGGCAAGCATACCCTCCGGCCATATCTGAAATCCCTCTGGACTAACTGTGCAATCTGCTGACAAACACAAAGGATAAGTTAGAGAAACAGGACACAACTTGAACTCCAAAGGTGGAATTAATGGTCTGCAGAGACTCACTGTGGAACGCTTACTGCATTTCAGTTGTGTCATTGACGTCAATGGCACATAATTGCATTTCTACAAAATTGGCCCCCTGACAAGCTTATTCTTGATCAGGTATTATACTCTCTGAATTACACACACATGAGGCAAAAAAAAAAAAAAAAAAATCTTATCCAAGTAGTTACTGGTGCAGTCAGCCATTCCCCCTGGAGAACCACTCTATGCTTAATCTACTTATTTTTTACCACAGTTTGGTTTATAACGATATTGTGTGGCAAGTTTTCTTCAGACGGCAGACTTTCAAATGTGTGCTGTAGTAGATAATCCCCATTGTTCATGGTGACCTCAGTTACTATCTTCATTAAAAGAACTTCCTACTTACTTCTAGCAACTACAAGCAAAGGACGACATCAGCAGGTGTACTTGGCAAATAGCCAGTCAAACTGCAGCGGGCATCAGGCAATAAGCCATACTTGACATCAAATTTGTGCCATCCAATTCCACTGTCAAAGGCTTCAGGCATGCAGATTGTTGTTTTCCCACACTCCAGGCACGTGACATTGCCACCACGGGGCTCTCCCCACATAAAGGACCCTCCAGCCATGTTCATTTACAACACTGTTAGTAAATGAACAGTTTCCCAGCATGCCATGAGACAATGTGTTTAAGGCTATAAGCCGAAGGAAACTGTGTTTAAATATGTTCTAAATCATTCACGTGACCTATTACGCAGTGATTAATGTTCATGCTTTTCACAATGGTTGTAATGGGTTATGTTGTGGTAAGACATATTGCACCATGAGTTAAGTTGTGCACACAGTTAGTGACCTCCTGCCTGTGCAGATGTCTGAAAATTAAGAAGGTGTGCTATGGTGAAATAAAAAGCTCTTCCTTGTTCAGAATTCATCTCTCTGCTGCCATCTTGTTAGCAAGAAACCCCACCGTGTTATGATATGATATTCACCCACTGACTGAGAATTGTAGAGTAATGATAAATACTGCAGCAACACAGGATCATATGATATCTTAAATCATGCATTAATCCCGACTTATATTACTCTCTGAATTTCCCAGTGCAACTAACACCTTTTTCTTGTGCTGCTAGCACATGCCCCAATCAATAACCCATCAACCATTGGAAATCTGCAGTCGGTATGATAGCCATGGATTGTCCTAAAGCTAAAGTTAAAGTTTAGCTGTCTCTGTCATAAAAAAGAAATATCACCAACATCTTGAATTCTTTGCCAAATACAACTAAATGAGACAGTAGCTAAATCCAATCACCGAACAAAAAACAGCTTAACAAGTTCAGCTACAAAGCACTAACCGAGCTTAGCAGAGCAGTAACTGCAGTCTTAGCTTTTGACCATGGATGTATTATTCTATGGGCCCAGTGGCATAAAGCGTCAGGGCCCCCTCTGGTTTTCACCTACAAAATGTCACTCATATTAACACATACCGACCAGGAAGAGACTCAAAATGACCACAAAGGGAAACAGAAGACCACAAAGAGATGCAAAGGAACTGTAAAGAGACACAAAATAACTACAACAAGGAGCAAAACAACCACAAAGAGACACAAAATGACCTCAAAGTGACAACAAACCACATAAAAGAGGCAAAACCCCTACAAAGTCTGTTTGTCTTGCTCCAATGTTGGCGAAGTAGCGGGGCCTTTTGCATGTGTGTGCCCAGGGGCCCATTGTCTCATAATCTGCCTTTGCTGTACAGCTTATCCACAGCAGGGTGGACTGGACATCCAAATATGGTGGAAATCGGTAGCTCAGAAAGAAGGTCGTACAGCTTGTACTGCGTGTTGGACTGTGTTGCCTTGTGGTACACATCTTTGTCTCATAATCTGCTCTTGCTATGACTTGTAGATTTCACACATTTTGGTGTGTCACCTTTAAATCACATACTAAAATGTAAGAAAGGTGTAGATTCATTTTTGTATTGATTTCAATATAAATATCAGTAATAGACAAAACAGGGGGCGGCACGGTGGTGTGGTGGTTAGCACTGTTGCCTCACAGCAAGAGGGTTCTTGGTTCCATGCATGTTCTGCCCGTGTCAGGTGGGTTTTCTCCGGGTACTCCGGCTTCCTCCCACAGTCCAAAGACATGCAGGTTAATTGGTGACTCTAAATTGTCCGTAGGTGTGAATGTGAGTGTGAATGGTTGTCTGTCTCTATGTGTCAGCCCTGCCATAGTCTGTCAACCTGTCCAGGGTGTACCCCGCCTCTCGCCCAATGTCAGCTGGGATAGGCTTCAGCGCCCCCCCCCCGACCCTCAAGAGGATAAGCAGTTAGAAAATGGATGGATGGACGGTGTAGAAACGAAAATCGGTGCCTGGAATTGGGCCAGATGGCTCCCGACCTCGTCTTCAACTTCTCTTCAAGGTCGTCCTCTGTGTTGATTTAGTATCTTAGGTTCAGCTGGCTGACACTTAGAGAAACACTGGAGTCAAGCAGAATCTGGTACAATCGAGTTTAATGTGTTCACAAGCTTTAACACATACAACTCATGAGTCAGGCTCCGGAGCAAGACTGAAGTTTCACTTTCTGCGCTCTCCCTTTTATGCTGGTGAAGGTTCGACAGAATCTCCACCCTTTTCCTTTAGTCCATCTTACCTGCGTTCGAATCTATTGGTGGCAGGTCTTTTTCTTTTTAGCCCTTTTTCATCTGGTCCAAATCTATTGGTGGCAGGCCCCTTGGGCCCTTGTCCAATCATGACCTAATGGTGTAATCCCTTGGCCTGGAAATCCCCAAATTCTCCCACCATTAGATTCGAGCCTGGTTTCACTTTATTTTTTAAAAACATATGAAACCTGGGGACTTTCTCTATACAATCACCTGTGCTGTGCTTTTATGCAATATGAACTTTTAAGTGTGTGTCATGCAATACATGTCATGCAATACATACAGTAGAGTGTGTGTGTTATTATTAGACCGTACATGGTGTGGTATATGTGTGCTCTTCAATGTGGATATATAACCTTGTGTTCTGAATACATAGATTTGGATAACAGTGCTTTATCACACATAGATGCATAACAAACAGTTTTATAGGACCTTATACAAACATGGTTATATAACCTTCCCCCTTAATCAACTTATGCAGTATAACACCTTTACTTAATTAAAGATTAAATCTTACACTACAACGGATGGATGGATGGATGGATGGATGGATAGACAAAACAGATACACTTAGATTAAATTTATCTTACTATATAATGACGAAAATTTTGTCTGTGGGTGTGTCTGTGTCTCTGTTCGACGTTTTTCTCCTCACTGACTTGGTCAATCCATGTGAAATTTGGCACAGTGGTAGAGGGTCACAGGAGGATGCGAATGAAGCAATATTATGTCAGTTGGCCAAAGGGGGGCGCTATAGCAACCGACTGAAATTGCAAACTTTGAATGGGCATATCTCATGCCCCGTATGTCGTAGAGACATGAAACTTTGCACAGATCTCTTCCCAGGAAGTTTGACCGATCTGCATGAAACTCAATGAACATAATCTAGGGACCAATATCTAAAGTTCCCTCTTGGCAAAAGTTGGAAAACTTACTAAAACTGAGCTTCTATAAGGCAATGAATATTGCGGAGGGCGTGGCTCATCACATAAAGGTGTATAACATCTCAAGGGTTTTACCGATCACCACGCAACTTTGTAGGCATATGACCACACATAATCTGAGGGGACCCCTCTATTATTGACCCCATCAAACAAAATGGGGGCGCTAGAGAGCTAATTTCTTATTTAGGCCTAAACTTGGTAGATATGTAGAACAGGACGCCTCAAGGTGACTGGAGAAATTTCACTCTAATTGGCAACTGGGTGGTGCTATAACAACAGAAAAATGCTTAAAAATGGCTAAAATGTGACCGATCGCTGTGGCTCCCCCTGTGGCCCAATGTTGTTGTTTTTCTAATTTTTGGTATGACTAAGTCATGGTATGGTATGCTTTACATAATCACGGAAACTGTCAGTGTGTCATTCTGTCAGTCAGCCATTCTGTCTGTCCACATTTTTCTACTCACTGACGTGGTCAATCTATGTGAAACTGCACATAGGCATTGAGGACTGGCATAGGTAGAAGGTGACAAAGCTACCAATGGGTATGGACTAGTAACTTATTACAATGGGGAAAAAAACTGAACACACCCTGTGTATACTATAGTTTTATGAGGATTTAGCAGTGCACAGTGTCTGTTTCTCTAAAGTGTTATGTGTATGGTCTATGTCACTGTTTTGTGGTGGGTAAAATCATTTTCCTTAAAGGTATAAAATGAAGGCATTACAGCCTTTCTATGACGCAGTTTGCCCAGCCTGAACAATTCAAACCCTTTCATCTCAAATTAAATTATGTAGTTACTGCTCCTCGTACATTATATCTGTGATGTCGACCTTTCTTCTTCAAACCACATTTAGATAAGTCTTAACTAAAGCAAAAATGTTGACGTAATGTATCTACATTTCCCGAAGACACATTCTTTCTGGCAAACAGTGATGAGAGATAATGACAGAAACCCAAACAATAACTAATGATCCATCTCTGTGCGCAGCAACATGAGCACTAATGAAAAATCTTACAAGATGCAATAACACAGTTTGTCTCTGGTGTGGCAAAGAAATAAAGACATAAGGATATTAACGCACACTCTCCAGCTCCATATGGCTGATGTTTAGTGCTGTTCCTCGCATCATTAACCTGCAGCATTTAGCTACAGCAGGCATCTATACAGTGCATGTGCGTAATTAGTGCTGTGATATTTTCTTATTTCAAGTCTATATGTTAACTTTACTGGATGTGTGGTCATGTGTAAAGGCTTTAATTTAACAAAATCAGATCAGAAAACTCCCCCCACTTTTATCCCTCAACAGTTCTGCAGTAGCATTCGAGAAGACTTGCAGTAGTAAGCATATCACTGGGGTGTGCACAAATAATCAATCCAAAAATAGAGCATTCAGCAAACAAAATGGTATGATTTTCTCGAGCGCTCATGGGGCACACTTCCAGGAGCTACAAATATCTCCTGCAACATCTACAAAGTTTTACATAAAACAAGATAACTTTTAGAAACAAAATGGATACCAACTCAGTAACTGCCTGTCCAGGGTATATCCAGTATCAACCCACCAGCAGCAGTCAGATCTCCCGGTCCCCTGAGACAGCAGCAGAGGTTAGGAGTGTCTCAGACAGATATACAGTTTGGGTCAGAATAAAGCTGTCTGTATTTCCTCTGTCCTGCAAGCATACTCTGCGGCCATCTCTGAAATCCCTCTGGTCTACCTGAGGAATCTGCTGACAAACACAATGGATATATAAGTTAGAGAAACAAACATAACTTGGAGTGGGAAAGGGAAATTATAGGTCTGCAGAGACCTTACTGCTTACTGTGGTTCAGCTGCGTCATTATTGACGCCAAGGGAACATAATTGCACTTTCACAAGGCTGACCTCCTGACACGCTGATTCATTTATTTTCTATACCTGCTAATCACAGTTCAGGGTCACAGCTGGACTGTATTCAAGCAAGAAATTGGAAAGAAGGCAACAAAACATCCTGTACATGTTATAATCAATTTCTATCTTTACCAGGTTAATCTCTGTAACAAGAACAATAACCCCCCCCCCCCCCCCCCCC
>NC_065519.1:27655296-27686669 GCF_006386435.1 Epinephelus moara | reverse complement strand
CACACACACACACACACACACACACACACACCTATAATTCTTTGATGAGAGGGCTAAATGTCAACATCAGAGTCTCACTGGTGCATGAATGAAATTGATGAGATGGCTGGAGCTGTGTTATTAGCGTATAACATTTCATATAACTGATAATAACTTGTTTATGAAGAAACTGTTATGGCTTTGAACCATCTGCTGCATGAATGGAAAAGTTTCTTACTAACAGAAACAAAATATTCTAATTTCAAGTGTGGTGTGCATCGAGGGAGTTGTTCACACCTCTTTTGTTTTCTTTTTTCTTAATGATTTGACATTTGACATCTGTGTACAGAAGATCCCTCAATATACACAGTAGCAGCCACATCTGGAGACAAGAAAATGTCTTAAAAGGGGAACTAAAGTTTGTAAAAAGCAGGATAAACAAATTGTAGAACAAAATAACATAGTACAAGAAAACAAGCATACACTAATATTGGATGATTCTGCAGAGTCCTGGATCAGAGTCCTGCACCGAGTCGGGTACTCGATGGGTAACCCACAAAAAGCTGTGTAATGGGTAAAAATATGTAGATTAAGGCAGCTACCTGCATAAGCCTGCTATTTCGCAGCAAATGTAGCAGTTCTCACTGTTTGTCCCTGGCAGGATGCCCTAGCTTTGAGATTTGCTCTGCTTAGGACCATAGGCTGTATAAAAATATGGACGTTGTCACCGTGACGTCACCCATTGGTTTCTGAGGAGTGGGTTTTTTAGCTCAAAGTAGGCGACTCTGGCCGTCGCCATCTTGGCAGTGCCTGACTCTGCCCAATTCCCAGCCAATCAAAAATGGGCAAAGAGGCGGGCCAAATGTAGCCTGGTTGCTTAAACATGCCAACCTCGCTCAAAGCTGCTAAGTTAGCAAAGGCTAACAAGCTAGGCTAACAAGCTACGCTACTTTGGTTAGCCCTGTGGTGTTGGCTGCTCCCGCTCATGCTCTCGCTTGGTGCCAGCTCCCCTTTCATGACAGTTGTCATTAGCTATAGAGACCAAAACCGTTTTTTGTACCAGGCTGTCAACATGTTTATTTCTGCTGTGAAGTTGGGCATTTTAACATGGGGGTCTATGGGGATTGACTCGCTTTTGGAGCCTGCCCCAAGTGGCCATTCAATGAACTGCAGTTTTTGCCACTTCCGCATTGGCTTCACTCGTCATCCCTGGAGGTTGCCGCTTGCTGAGGACGCCATGTTCTTCAGAGTTAATTGTGTCTTTCCCTGTAAGGTAAGCATTGTAACAGCGTCCTGCATTATATTACAGCATTAGCACTAATATCACACATTTTGTTAATTTGTTCACTGTTCCTGTTTATTAACACATCAAACTAGTCCACCATGGGTTTGACTATAAATAATTAAATAAATAAATAAAATAAATGTTAATGAGGTGAGGCTACGAATGTGGCTAGTGTGCTGTAAACAAGCAGACAATGAGCTGTGTGAGCCTGGCGGGATGGAGCGTTAGCTTTTCTGTTAGCTGTTAAGCTTATTTAAGAATGTATGTTTTATGTAATTTTTTTCCTTTTAGAGAGTCGATATTTAGTTTACCTTGACAGCTATGTTTATTTTCATTTGATGTTCTTTATGTTAATTATTGTTTAAGTAAGAAATTTATTTCTTTAAAAAAGTTGTCTCCTGCCTTGTAGGGCTGAGGATGGGATGCCAGCAGCAGAGATTTTACTGAATGTTCCTGAGAAATAAAACTGCGGTTGAGATCAACCACAATCCCAAACCCTGTTTCTGGTGCCTCATTTGCAAGCATTTACCTGTTGGGTCTCTCGTGAGTCTGTCAGGACGAAAAGGCAGAAAAAGCACAACATTATCATAGCAGTGCAAATAGCATATGATGCACAATAGCACTGTATGTGTCCCATTCCCTACTAATAGCCAACATTAGCTCCTTTTAATCATGACCATGATGTTTTGCTCATCTAAACCAAGTAGTTTTGTGCCTAAACCAAATCAAAGCAAAAGCATAGCAGCAGCAGTCACAGCAGCAGTCATGAATTCTGTATTTGTAACAATGTTCAATATTTAAATATCTAATATTTGCAGTGTGCCTACACAAAGTTCGAAAATATGTAACAAGTATGTGAGAGAGGAAAAACCATCTTTTCTCCCGTCTCTTTCATCAACATCACTTGAAATCTGGGATCCAGCTGTTCATGAGTTTTTTTCCTGTCCCAAAGTCTAATGCTAAATTATTGATTGACAGCGCTAATGGCTCACATTAGACGGTGCATTGAACATCTGTCTTTATTCTCCTTTCCTCAGGAACCAGCAGACACTGGTCCCCGGCAACTGAGCATTAATGGTGCATGCTGGGAAAACAGCGCAGCTCTAAAACCACAGGGGGCCGCGGGACATCGAGTGCCTTTATTGTGAAGTATTATCCCACAGCAGTCTGCTGAGTATAGCTTGCGAATGTACTTGCGATGTCTTTATGTTCTACAAAGCAACTTTTCCTTCCACCAGCTTTCAGTGATGCATAAAATATTGGAGTATTTCAGATAACTGAGTCAACTTTTCTTCAAACTGAAAAGAGCAGGTCACATTCCGGATTTTAAAATCTTGTACAGTCATAATGCTCTCAAGTAAAAGTTCAGCATTTCCTGGCAGAACTGGGACAAATGTAGAGGAAAGTATTATTTTGGCACACTGTGAGCAACGCAGGAAAATAAATTACTGCTACAACCAATGGGTGCTATTTAAAGACAACCCAAAAAAATTACAAAAGGCCTGGAAGGATCAGCTCAAATCCATATCCTAGATGATGCTACTTAGCTGTACCAGCTAAGTCATTTATCAAAAGGTCAATCCAGACATTCACCCGAGCACTGTTTAAGAAAATCAATGACAAATTAGCATATATTTGGGGTTGTTGAAGAAAACAATCAATTCTTCAATAAAGCAGTTGGAAGGATCTCAAAATGGCAAATAAGAAGCACTAATGAGCAATGAATTTAAAAGTCAATGAGCTATCACTGGCTTAAGTCTGTAGCTATGTGTTTATGAATTAACCTGTAATGAAAAAGCAATGTGGGAATGGTTGAATATGCAATATGAAAAGGAAAATCTTGATCATAATTTAATTTATTCAAATGGATTTTGATTCATTTTATCTTTTGTAGTGCCTGTAAGGTTTAATGAGATCATCATGTCTGACAGAAATCATGAAATGGAATTGACTGCTCGCTAAGCCGTCCCCCGAACAGTGACTGTCAGGCAGACCTGTGATTCTTTTGGATTTCTCCACATGTTGAAGCAGTGTGAGTGTGGCTCCAGCAGACCGATACTTTGCATTTAAAGACTTTGGAGGGTGGTGTCCTAGTCCTAGTGCAGAGTGTAGATTGCATTCACAGTTCTGTGTCTTAATTAGATTTGGGGGAGTTTACACTCCAGCAACCCCAGCCAAATTGGTCATCTGAAATAGCGTTACGTTTGCCCAACACCGTGTCTACACAGCCCGCATGGTGTGAGCAGCATGTTAGCGAAAACAGCAGCAGCTTGAGTGCTCCTCCACTTGTGTTTACACAGGATGCGTTCAGGCACATAATTGAGTGTAGGTCACCTGTGTTTTGGCAGCACTCAGAGCCCAGAACACAATGACTGCAGCTATGTGGGTGAAACAGAAGGAGATGGGCCTGAAGCATAAAATTACACTTTGGGTTGTGTCCAGTATTGTAAGGTAGTAATGACGGGCCCTAGTGCGCGCTATCATGCACGTATCTTCTCGTCACATGATCAGAGTCTTGACATTGGCTAACATCAACATGCATATAACCCAGCAATCATCATTGCATATCTGTGTGTAATAAGTGCATGTTTAAATGTGCTCTAAACTAAACTAAATTTGATTTGATTCTCTTCCACCTGAGGCCACGTAAGGTCGACAGCGGATGGACGTGATCGTGAACATCATCATACATTGATTAGATCACATCCTCAAAGCCTTTCTCTGGTAACATTACTGGAACATACCGTTTAAAAAGCTTAAAGGTCTTATGTGTATGATTTAGTGGCATCTAGTGGTTGAGGTTGTGGATTGCAACCGAATGAAATCTCTCCCATGTGCCAAAAGTATAGGATAACTTGGTGGCTGATGAGAAAACACCAATTGCCCATCTCAAACTATTGTTTAGTTTGTCCGTTCTGTGCTACTCTAGAAATAACATAGTGGAGTCCATGTAACAGCTGCTTCTAAGGTAACGAAAACATTTCTTAATTCTTTATTTCAGGTGTTAATACCCTAAAGAGAACATCTATATTTCATTACTGCCAATATACCCCCCTTAATCTTATACACTGGACCTTTAAGTCTAACACTAAGCATCCAAACAGGGTAATCCATCCATCCATCCATCCATCCATCCATTTTCTAACAGCTTATCTTCTTGAGGGTCGCGGGGGAAGGGGGCTGGAGCCTATCCCAGCTGACATTGGGCAGGAGGCAGGGTACATCCTGGACAGGTTGCCAGACTATCACAGGGCTGACATATAGAGACAGACAACCATTCAGACTCTCATCCACTCCTACGGACAATTTAGAGTCACCAATTAACCTGCATGTCTTTGGACTGTGGGAGGAAGCCGGAGTACCCAGAGAAAACCCACGCTGACATGTGGAGAACATGCAAACTCTGCACAGAAGGGCTCCCACACCCGGGATATAACCAGGAACCCTCTTGCTGTGAGGCAACAGTGCTAACCACCACACCACTGTGCCGCCAAACAGGGTTATGTTAGTGCAAAATAATTACATTTCCCTTTATTGTGCTTATAATGCTTGGCCTAACTAGCTCTACACCATCGCTACCACCCTCTTGCTGTGAGGCAACAGTGCTAACCACCACACCACTGTGCCGCCAAACAGGGTTATGTTAGCGCAAAATAATTACATTTCCCTTTATTGTGCTTAAAATGCTTGGCCTAACTAGCTCTACACTATCGCTACCACATGGATGCCGACTTTTGGGGACATGCAGGCGCCTCAGTCTTAGTAGAACATACTGTATGTAGTCACTAATAAGATGGAGACAACCAACTCATGGAGCTTACATCAGCTTTTTTAGCTAGCTAGCTACAGCTGAATACATTTGCCAGCAAGTCAGAGACTAGAGATGAGAAGCCTGTTTTTGGAAAAATATTGTCAAATGAAACATAGGCTATTTCTGTCTGATATCAAAGACACAAAAAATTAAGAACATTCAAAAGTTACATATGTGCCACCGTTATTATTGTGCACTGACTTGCATGAATGGAAAGCTTAGCAACAGTTAGCAGGAAAGAGGTCAGGTTTTTTCTTTTCATCTCAAAGGACTGCGGAAAATATGAGTATGTACATGCGGATTCTGTGATCAAGGTTTAATGTTTACAGAATTTTTATGAAGTGACCTAATTGCTGCTGAATCAGTGATAACAGAGGGCATCAAACAAAAGCAGAGGGAACTCTTTGCTCCCAAGTGTCATGACCTTTTTGTTTATGATCTCTGCAGCGCTGAACCCCGAGATCTCGCAGCATGAATGTTTTTTTTTCCATCCTCCAAGGCTCTTCCCCACCACGGCTCTTTATGAAATAAGAATAAATTGAACTGCACGCCAAGGCCCTGTGTAAGACGAGCCTAGTAATGATGCAGCTGGGGTTTAGGGGGTGGGGCGGGGGTATAGCTTTTTCCATATAGAGTATAAACTCCCGGGTGTATTACTTAACTTGTTATGGAAAGGTCAGCCTCGCAGGAGTGGAGATGCAAGGACAACAAAGAGTGAAGGTTTTCAGAGAGAAAATGCTTCGCAGTGCAAACATAGAAATGATCATGTGACATGGAACCAGTATGACTACATGCTCCACATCTGTCACCATAATAAAATGTTCAAAAGTAATTTAATCTAACTAAAAATAAAGGTAATTTTTCTACAGAAATATACTCAAAAGACTGACTAATTCACCACAAAACTTTAATAGACAGTCCTTGGAATTCTTCTTTTATATAATTTCTTTTTATTGATTTTTCAGTGAAAAACTAAAACAAAACACAGATATATAAATATACACACAGAACAGGTACATCAGACAGGGTCATCTACAGCAAAACACAATGACAGTTTTTGTAAAAAAAAAAAAAAAAAAAAAAAAAGGGGCTGGCAGAAATCAGGCTGAAGGATAGGATCTAGGGGCTTTAAGGCACCCACAGTTCTCCATTAAAGTCCACAGTGACACAAAATACCCTCCTCCGTACAGTCCACAAGGTTGACCGGTAAAAAACATAGTAAATAGAAATGAAATAAATATGTATTTATACGGAGAGAGAAAAGCTCACGACCCAGAGCAAAATTTCAGTGTCCCAGTGCAGCAAAATAAAGTAAAAAATACAGATTTCCACGCAGAGTATTCATTCAGTGGTAAGATCACCTCTTATCTATGTAGTCCCTCCACTTCTTCCAATATTGGTCACCTTTTTCAGTATTGTGTCTCAGGGAAAATGTTAACCTTTCCATGTTGTGAATTTCTTCAACTATTCCTATCCAGTCTGAAATTGTCGGGCAGTCCTTGCTCAGCCAATTCCTGGTTATTGCCTTTTTGCTACTTGCCAATAATAGCTGTAATAGGTATCTGTCTTGTTTATTTATTTCAGCTGGTATGTTTCCTAAGTATATAACACTAAAACTGAGATCAGGCTCCAAAATGATTATTGATTTGATTGCTGCTATAACGTCTTCCCAATAAGATGAAATAATGGGACATTCCCAGAATATGTGAAAGTGGCCAGCTGACATATTACCACACCCTCTCCAACATCGTCCTTGATCTGGGTTATTGGTCTGTAAACTTTTGATTCTGGGAGTTATAAAGAATCTTACAGTGCATTTCCAGGTGAATTCCCTCCACAGATCTGAGCTAGAGGTGGTGGACAATGTCCTACAAATGTTTAGCCAGTCATCTTCAGTTAACTGTATGTTAGCTTCTTTTTCCCATCTTGATTTAATATACATTGTGGAGAGACCTCTGGCCTTCTGTAGAGCTGAATAAATCCTTGAGATCAGTTTTCTGCTCGAATTTCCTTTATAAGCATTGACAAATATCTCTATCAGGTTCATTCCTTCTTCTCCAATAGTTTTGATGTTTTTATTAAAATAATCTCTCAATTGAAAATATCTGAAGAGATCCTGTTTCTCCATATTGTGCTTTTTCCTGAGATACTCAAAGGAATCTAAACCAGTATTAGTAGAGATGTTGCAATATGAAGTAATACCCAGGTCTGTCCAACGTGTAAACCTGCTGTCCAGTACGGCTGGCGTGAATTCCGTATCAAATGCTACCCAGCGTAATAGTCATGCATTTCTTTCAAACTTAGAGTCTTTGAGGATTTTGTACCATATGTTTAAAGGGGTTACGATCCAATTACTTAATTTATCTACCGGTAAGTACTTTTTCAAGAGGGTTTTGTCTCCCAACACAGATGGGAGAGGTTCACATATAAAATTTTGTTCTAACTCCTTCCATTTTGCGTCACACTCCGGATCACACCAACCGACCAGGAAGCGCAGCTGTGCCGCTCTGTAATAATCTTCCAAACAGGGTAGGGCCCTTCCGCCTTTATCTTTGGGCAACTGTAGTGTCTGAAATCTAATCCGTGGTCTTTGTTTTGCCCAGATAAAAGTAGATATCATCCTATTCCATTCATTAAATTGCTTTGGTGGTATCTCAATTGGTAACAACTGGAAGAAATACAGGAGACGGGGTAGCACGTTCATCTTAATTATGTCTATCCGGTTGTACATATTTGTCAATAATAAGGACCAGCAGCTTAAGTCTGCCTTGATGTCAGCTGTTATAGAAGTATAAGCAGCTTAAGTCTGCCTTGATGTCAGCTGTTATAGAAGTATAATTGTGGTCATAAATGGTAGTTAAATCTTTCGGTATTTTTACTCCAAGGTATTTAATTATACTATCTGTCAGTTTAAATTTATATGTTCTATAAATGTTTTCATGTGGTTTCAGATTAAAGGTTAAAGTTTGGGTTTTATGTAGATTAAGTTTATAACCAGAGTATGAGCCAAATTCTTCAAGTAGATGCAGTAATTTAGGGAGACTTACTTTGGGGTTGCTAAGGGTCATAAGAATATCATCCGCATATAAACAAATTTTATATTGTGTGTTTCCAATCGATACACCAGTTATGTCCTTATCCTCTCGTATCGCCTGAGCCAGTGGCTCAACAAAAAGATCGAAAAGTGTAGGGCTAAGGGGGCACCCCTGACGACACCCCCTCTCAAGAAATACTGTATTAGACAGGGACCCATTAATTTTTATTCTGGCAGTGGGGGAACAGTATAGGGAGTTCAGACATCCAATTACCTGATCGTTGAAGCCGAAACGTTTGAGAACCAAATACAAATATTCCCATCGAATGGAATCGAAAGCCTTTTCGGCATCAAGGCTAATAGCTATAGATTCCCTGTCGCTACTTCTCATCTGATTAATGAGGTGAAGAGCTTGTCGCACGTTGTCCTGGGTTTGCCTGTGCTTCACAAAGCCCGTCTGATCTGGGTCTATCAGACCATCCTTTTTGCTAATATCGATGCATATAGTCTGTAATCCATATTTAATACTGATATGGGTCTGTATGAGCTACATTCTGTCTTGTCTTTACCTGGTTTGGGGATTACTGAAATTATAGCTTGTCTCCAGGAAAGCGGCGATTCCCCGCCCCTAAGGACATAATTAAAGCATTTTGTAAGTACCGGTACAAGGATTTTTCGAAAGGTTTTATACCATGCTGCTGGATAGCCATCAGCTCCTGGCATTTTACCCGTTTTCAATCTCGATATGGCTTTATTTATTTCTTCATCCGTTATGTCTTGGGTCATTATTTTATTCTGCACCGTTCCTACCGACGGTAAAGGGAATTCTTCTTTTGACATCAACTAACCTCATGTTCTTTTTTATAAGGAAAAATGCACCAATAACATGAGTACTGACACCATACCATGTAGCTGTAATTTGTCTCTCTGGGCACAACCACTGATTCCATTATGATTCTTTTTTTTTTTTTTTTTTTTACAGTATCTAACCACTCATTATTTTTAAAGTGGCCTTGCCAATAGATTTCCCACATCAACAATGTCATGAGCACATTTCAGTCCGCCAGCTCATGTAAAATGGATAATTATGTGAATATAGAATTTGTGGAGCATAGATATTCTGCTAATAGCCACTAACCTTGTCACTCCCCACAAGTCAACATGTAGCTTAGCACAGTAGGAAGTGTTGAGTGACAATACTAACTTTAATCCATCAGCAGCAGTTGGCTAGTTTCTATAATTCAAAGGAAAGTTTGCACCACAGTATGTGCAACTAAATAAAATACAAACTGACATTATGAGGGCCTTAAGATAAGTCCTACTTTATACTTGAGCCCTGTCTTAAAAGGTTCCCTGTGTCGGAAAGTAGCTTTAAAGTTTTATGTTTTGTTCTTATGAACTAAACTCAACATGGACGAAACGGCCTCAAAGTTTATTCTTGACATGGGAAACAGAAACTGACCTACTATCTCTTCTCAAGAATGATCAGGACAAATGATCAAAAGGTCAAGAACAGTTCATGTACTAAATGGACCTAGAGGTAAATCAAGCTGTTCTCATGCACTACTTGTAGATTTTTCCTATGAAAAGTTATGCACCAAAATGTGCACATATCTGATGCAATAATAAGCCAGTAATCCCTGCATAACCCACGTGTTTTGGTAGATTGCCACCAGGAGTGGTGGTTTAGGAGGCAGGTTGGGTGGTGGATGGGTCACAAAACACAGGACTTACTTCCCCCACCACTTTCCCTTGGATACCAGTGTTTAGAACCACTTGAAATTATGTGAACTTTAATTCATTTTAATATACGTCCTCACCATGTTTCTTTTCCCTAAACCTGACCTCTGTAACTTTACATCAAAAATGTAATGTCATTCATGGGGCACTAATTCATAGGATATCATACAAACTGTTGTTGGGTAAGAAGTCAACATGTTCTTATCCCAAGTTGTCACATATTGCCGCTTTGTCAGTGGCCTTTCACATGTACATATCACATGCCAGTTATCCCTCTGAATCTGCTGTTGATGTTTCAGGATGTGCTACCAGTGCTGGGATGTAATACAAGCACATGGTAGGATTTAGAAAAAAACATCTTGGTTTGGCATTTGGGAGGCAAACACCAGGCTGCCGAGTGAAAGTCAGGGGTTTGTTGGACCCTTCCACCACCCCATTGGGACTTTTCTGGCTCCTTATAGTACTTTGTTACGACCAGTGTTTCAACCTGATGCCATCTAGTGACTATCATACTGCCAAGACATGGTGCCGGCCGACCGGCAATGAACCATAACAGCGCAAAAGGTTAGTAAGTAAATACCCCGCTTGTAAATGTTGAAGCCTTTACGAGTCTTAAAAAAGGCAGCTGCTAACAAGTGGCTAAAAGAGACCAGTGTTATCACGATGAACACAGCTTCACAGACTTGCTGTGGGGGTGTCATGGAACCGTGGTGTAGTTCGTTTATTGCTTTTTATTTCTGGCGATTGCATTTGTCAAGATCATGTTGTTGAACAAATATGCAAGTATCTTAAACTTTTATTTGCCATAGAGCTTAATTTCTGCAATAATCCAAAATCCAATCGAAAAATCTCTTTGGCTTTTTGCAGAGGGAGCCAGGGCAATGTTAACTTGTTGGCCTATGACTAAATGTCATCCCTGCAGCACTCTATTGCCATGGTTGACCTTTTTATCTGCTGTTTCTAAGGTCAAGAATGAATTTGTATTTCATTATGTAAAAGCATTGCCGTTGGTGTTTGAGAAAATACTTTGGGACAATAATTTAGAAGTGTATAATAGTTAGCATGAACTGTATTAGCCACAGTGACCAAACACACAAAGAAAAGAGCTGAAGTATCAACAGTTCAACAGAAAATACCAGTGGAAATACATAAGAGCAGAATCCATTCTATGACTGACATATGATCACTGGTAAGTGCAGTACGTGTTAAAACCTGGTGTCATTTATTACTGGTCAATAATTTAATAACCAAATTTGTCAGATGACTGACCCTGTTAACAGATCAGACTGGGAGAGTGCAGGCTAATAAAAAACAGTTGTTATTCCTCAAAGCACCACAACTGACACAAAACGTATTGTTTGGTCCTTGAATGTGCAGCCAACATCCACTATTCATCTTCCATCCGAACGCTTTGTGTTGCCTTTCAGTGTGAGACATCTCACACTTATTAAGTCACACTGAGACACGTGACCTTGGCGAGTAGCAGCTGAGCGCTACAGATTAATCATTTGGGGGATAGGCAGGGAAACAGGTTCATCCAGCCCGCACACCTCCTCCACCCCTTTCCGCTCCGTGGTTTCTTTTCACATCAGCTCACTTTTTTGATCTCACCTGGCTCTTATTTCACACGCCATGGGCAGTGGAAGCTCTTTATTTCTTTCAGATTTCCAGGGATGAGAGGAAGTGTGCTTTTTAAATAGAGCCTCCTAAGACTTCCAGTGGATTGGAGCCACACTGGGGCTCGCACATCATAGACGGTCCTATGATTTTCTCTGAGTTACCATATCAGAGCCTGACCTCTCAAGCAGCCACTCAAACTGTGAGATATTGTCACAGTGGAGAGACAATGGGTTCAGGTGGTCATCTGGATTTAGATAAAAGCCTGCTGTATGGTGAGCTTGCATCTAACTGAGACAGTGACAGCGTATCTAGCATTTCAAAATAAAATGTGAATCTCCTCTGAGCCCATTTTCCTTTTTCCTAGGTCTATGTTTCAGCCCTTCTCCAATCATTTTCCAGCACATGCTGTATGTAATTGAACCTCTTGACATTCATGTATCTCATCACCTTAAAGGATAACAATTTTACAGTGCCAAAATAAATTACCTGCTGCCCCGGCTCACAGACACCCTAAATAAGAAGCCACACATGTGGCAATAAAGCCTGTGAAGTGACATGTTGTGAGGGATTATTTTCTCACTGACACTTCCATTTCTTTCTGTCGTTGGCAGCTGATTGACAACGAGCAAGTGGTGCAGTGCAGCACAGATATAAAAAACAAACTGCAACAGCAAGGAGCCAATATGTTTAAGAGGGCTGTTTGTAGTTTTCACTAATGTTTATTGAAAAATTCCCAGATTCTTTAGAGGGAGAATATAGGGTGCGACAGATTTTCAGTCTGTTTTATTTTATTTTATTTTTTACATCCAAGTTGTTTTATTTCCAACAGCAAGAAGTTGAAGATAACCATATTCCAAACCATAACCAGTCAAGAGGGAGTGACATCAGCCATTGTCAGCTTGTCATTGTCAGAGCGAGCAAATGATGAGCAATAGTGAGCTTGTAGGGAGGGTCAGTCTTGCATTCGTCAATGCCCCATGCTTGTGGGACCCTATTTTTGCACCTGGAGCAGAAAGACTCCCTCAAGAGGATGTTTTCCTGCTTGCAGATCATTTTCTGTGTGCTAGTGTCACATGCATGTGCCTGGTTTATATGTGCAGGTTTTGAGACTAATTAAACACCACACCTTTTATAGTGATTACAGCTCAGAAAATGCCTCGAGTAACAGGAAATAAAGGGACAAAATGTGTGAAAATACCAGTGAGCTGCTGACTTTGCACCAACCCCCCTTTAAAGTAATCAGTTAAACTACAATGTTGTACTGGTTTCATCAGATTGTTACCAAATTTTTTACTTGACTTAGATTCTTTATTTAAAAAAAAATTGCTTTTTCTAAAGTGAGGAATATGAGCCCAATCCTCAATGTCAATTTAATACTGTGTGCAAACATTACAGTGTGGAAAAATCGAAAAGAACAAACACTTTTATTATCCTTAAATGCTGCAATAAAACTTCGCAGGACTCTATTGTCTTCCTTTGTCTTCAGGGCTTGATTTTCAAATGAAACAGCAAGATGCAGTGCTGCTGTAGGGTCAACCTCTGTTCAACTCTCACTGCTGTCATATTTCCACACTGCACTTTCATGAAATCACCTTCTAGTCAAACAGTGTGGGCCTACTGGAGACTGTCCTCACTAGAAAATCAATAGCACTGGTCATCGGTTTAAATGCTGAAAACAGCCTTCGTTTACACTTTCCTGACATGGACTTCTTGAGGGTATGCAAAGAACTGCTGGTGCCTCTGAGAAGCAATGGCTTATGCAGCGTTACATGCAGATTATTGGTATAGTACAGCTCTTTCTACCACAGAACACTATTTGCAACCTGTCTTCTGCTGACAGTCAAGTTGTTGACAACTTGATAGACTCTTTAGGGCTGAGGTCACAATGACGTCTGTTCGTTAGCTGGAGGCAAAACATGACTTTCCACCACAGGGCTGTAGACTACATAGGAGTCTTAAAATGTCATCTTGTTGTGTTTTTGGGAGTCAGCATAGAAGGAGTCATGGATCAAAACTTTAATTTGATCACATACCAGCCACCACTGCCCATCAACAAAAATGAAGACAACTATGGTTAAATGTGATAAGACGAAAGGACTGGACGAAGGCAGTCATCAAAAATTTACTGTTGTAAATCCATTCACTGAGTGAGATCATACAGGTCGGCCAGTCTGGTCCCGTTGGTCAGTGTTTAGTTATTCAACACTCACGGTCCCGGAGAGTGAGTGACCTGACATGTTGCATTTGTAAATTCAGTCTGACACTCTATGCTAAAATGAGAGCACTGTTGGTCGAATTCTCTGCCACTTTGGGAGTAACCGAACACTACATTGCGACAGTGCCCTGAATTTACAAAAGGTCCAGTTTGTGCTAGAGTTTGCTCCAGCACTCAGAATGAGTATTTCTGAGTGCACCACTCACATCATCTTCCTACGTTGTCTAAAACAAGCCAACAGAACTTGCTAGCTAGTGCTGGCTAATGTCTATGGAAAATTGTTTTGACTCCAGTTAAGCCCCACACACCAAGAAACGTCACACTCTTTACTAACAGTGAAAGGGTCTATATGACCACAATGTTTCCCCAACCCTGATCAAGCAGTTTACAGTTGCTTCACATCCACAAATGGCCAACTGCAACTTAAGACAGTTTGCATTGGCATTCTAGTGCACGATTAGGGTGACCATATTTTCAAATCCCAAAACCACCACGCGTTTGTGGAGACACACATATATGCACTTATGCATGCATCACAGGCATATTCATCAGTATGAGGCACAATCATTTTAGTGCTTAGCATGCCTACCGCACCATTAAACACCATGGACAGTTCCTCAATGGATAAAAAATTGTGTTTTGTCTCATAAAATCAACCAAAACATTCTTTACTTAAAAGCTGTCAAACAACACTTGTGTTTCACCAAAGAGTCTGGTCCGGTCCAGGTTGTCCATTTCAGATGGATGTCACTGCCATTCCCCCTGCTTGTAGCCAATGATGTTTGGCTGTCTTAATACGATGTTTTAAATCGGAATTACTGATGTGCAGTATGTGCAGAATGTAACATGAATGCTATGTAAATACTATCAACAAGTACAATCTTATAGAATTATTTTAATTTTGGTAAAAGTGAGTAGTGTTTAACAGATATTTGGTGGGACTTGGGACACACAGCTTGAAACTGGGCAACGTGCCCTCATAGAACGTTTCGTGTGATATCCTACAAAAAGCAGACACAACAGTTTGAAAAATATCCTACGAATTAGTGCCCAACATGACGTTCTCTCCTTTACGTTCAGTTGCGTAATTAATGTAAAGTTACATAGGTTAGGTTTAGGAAAATGATGGGAACATGCCTTAAAATAACTCAAAGTTCACACGGTTCTGAACACATGTGTCCAAGGGAAAGTCCAGATGGAAAGTTCACCTGTCTGTGACCGCCTGGGATTGCTTCTTTACTTCCTTCGGCACATTGGTTACATGATCGCAGCCTTTCAAAATATGAATTTATATAGATACGAATTTAGGTGCATTACATTTCGTAGGGAAAACGTACAAACAGCAAACTGAGCTGGGACATCCTGGACAAACTCAGATGTTTCTGCTCAGCTATAGTTGCTATCACTGCTAATGCTACTTTAGCCAAGAAAGAAGTGTAACTTTAATTGACTGGGTTCAGGTTGTATCATTGTGTTAAAAATGTCAGCAGTACATATGCAAACATATCATTAGCCTAAACTGATAGCAGTGATGCTATCCTACAGAGCACACTGCTGCCACATTATTTTTAGAATGCTGTGTTTTGCACTATCTACACATTGCTCTGGTTTGTACCAGCCGGCCTCCTCCTCCAGCTCAACCTCTCCCACGATCATAACTGAAAACAGCATTGTGCTTCCCCCTCAAGCACCTGCATCCCACTGATGTCTGTGAATTCCAAACGCATCAAAACATCCACCCTCCCTCTCTGTTCTCTCCTTTCTCCTTCACGTTCTCTCTTCATATCCCTGACCATGCTTCACTCTCGCTCCCCTTTCCCCACGCTACCCCCACCCTCGCCCCTGCCTCATACTCAGAGACAGATAATCAATATCCGTGGCTCGGCGTCCCAAGTCTTATTGACTTTGTTTTTCAGGAAGACTCCATAAAGAGTCATCGGGGAGATTCTGTCACTGCCTGTTCCATCCCCTGGCATTAAAACCTCCTTCTTTGCCGCCAAAGACAAGAAGTTGCGGACAAGCTCTAGCTGCCCGCGCAACCACTGGAATACCAAATAACGGTGAATGGAGACAGCAGTGCCACTTTCCACTTGCAAGAGAGACAAGGTTCAGCACCGTGTGATGAGAATACAAACACCTCAGGTCCTTCAGAGATTTTGAAAACCCTCCTGTGGTTTTTCAATATGTGGCTGCAGGACATTGAGATGATGTCACATGATAAGCGCCTGGGTGAACTGTGTATGAAAGGGCCAGTGAGTACAAATTTTCCTGCCCTTTAGCAGAAAATTACCATAAAATATCTGCAGGAGTTGATCAATACTAATGACACAGCAAATTACTGGCGCTGAGGTGTTTGTCTTTCACCTGGAGTGTCAAGGTTGGCCATATTTGTGTTGTGGAGGTTCTTAGGGGTTGTTTGAAATCTTTCTGCCAGGAGACAGATCAGTAAAGGTCAGAGAGGACTGAATGTCCCTTAAAACGTTTAATAGGCTTCATCAAACACCACACACGTATACTCAAGTGAAAGTTTGTATTCATGGCTTACATGGGCAAATAAAGGTGGATTCTTAATAAAGAACATTTTGGAGAGGTTCATTACCTGTAGCATAATGGCTCACATGGTGTCTATCTCACCCGGCTTCACATTTGGATGACGTCATGAACCAAACATCAACCAAACAATTTTGGCACCTCCCCTCTGGGTGTTGCCCTCGGTGGCTGCCTGTGTCTCCTACATTCGCCATGTAATGCAAGAACATAGGTTTTGTTTCAACACTGGGGGGGGCACATATGAAATATGGGGTTTAGGGTCTGCCCCATAGACTGTATAAAAATATGGACGTAGTCACCGTGACGTCACCCATTGGTTTCTGAGGAGCGGATTTAAAGCTCAAAGTAGGCGGCTCTGGCCGTCGCCATCTTGGCAGGGCCTTACTCCGCCCAACTCCCGGCCAATCAAAAATGGGCAAAGAGGCGGGCCAAATGAAGCCTGGTTGCTTAAACACGGCCACCTCGCTCAAAGCTGCTAAGTTAGCAAAGGCTAACAAGCAAGGGTAACAAGCTACGCTACTTTGGCTAGCCCTGTGATTTGGCTGCTCCCGCTCATGCTCTTGCTTGGTGCCAGCTCCCTCACGAAACAAAATATCCAAAAGGCACAAACACGGCTCAGAGGTCAGGTTCAATGACTTGCTAATTAGCTGAGATGATGCCTATCAGACAGCCAGCGGCTAGTTAGCCACCTGTGATGGCGCCAGCTGTCACTCAAAGTGATCACGCCCTTTATTATGCGCAACTTTAAGCCTTAATAAAATTTAAACAGATGAGTTATAAAAAAATTCACCCCCTGTGCAGTTGTCATGAAAGGGGAAATTGGCTATAGAGACCAAAACCGTTTTTTGTACCAGGCTGTAAACATGTTTATTTCTGCTGAAAAGTGCCTTTACTGCAGCAGTTTATGGTGGAATTTGTCAAAACAAAAGTATCAGCTACTTTTGTGTTTCGATTGGGGGACACAAATGCACATGTTGTAAATACTGAGGGGACTTTGTCCCCTTCGTCCACTCTGAAATCTGAAACACTGAAATCTACGTCTGTGGTGTCACGATAGAGAGACGTGACTGCTCAAAACAATACCTGCTCCTGATGAGATTAGCATAGATGCTACAATAGCATCAGTTATATCAGAAGTAAAGAATATATTTGTTTTATTAACTTTATTGAAAGAAGAGCAAAGAATGGCACTGCAGGCCTTTCTCAATGAAAAAGATGTTTTTGCTCTTATCCCAACTGGCCTGTCATAGATGGTGTTAATAGATGGTTCATCCAATCACCTGCCAGTATTTTTTGAAAGTGCCTACTCTTTTCCAAACAGTCTCCAATAATGGCTTCTCGAATGTTTTTGTGTAACAAACCATCTGGCGCTACAGGTTAGGTCCTCTCTGCAGCTGAGGTAAATAAATGTAAGAATTTATGGGAAGTATGTTATGTAGGAAGATTGACTCTGTTTTTACAGCAATTCATCATCAACAGAGGCCTATGCAGTGATGATGCAGACAGATGTGGTCACACAGTACACAGACGAGATAATTCCCAGCAGCCTACACATCCCCTATGGTGAACATGTGGGATAATCCCTTTAAGGAAAGGCCACAGCTCATAGCTGTCATAATGACAGGGAATAGACCAGGTGACAAAGCTTTGAGGATAAGAGAGGATCATCTTAATTTGCTTTAGCACAAGATGCAATGGATCTATAGAAGGCTTTGAAGGATGCTCACCTAAAACACAGAACATGCTTCGTTAGCAAGAAGTGTAGGTATGCGGTGCGCGGGTGGTGTTGGCTGCGTATGATGTGTTTATCTTGTATACTAATGGAGGCCCATGCTGTCAGTCAAACAGCTGGTGGAAGTCCTCGTGGTGATGTGCACCTCAGGAGATATAGTTTTGACTACATCAATTAATCATCAATCAAACATTATTTTTCCGCGCTGCCATGTTTTAATTTCACCCAGAGAGCTCGTGCATGATGTTTACGCAGACAGAATGAATTTCTCTGGTGAGGACTCACGCTGCAGTCTAGGTGTGGCAATCTAAGTCTGGCATACATAGTGTTATTAGATCAGTGTTTGCGGACGTCTCTGCCGTAGCATATTAAAACCGTCATGTCTAAAAGGAGCAGGTAAAGTTTTGTATTCACACTTTAGTCATACTGGACTTTGAATGACTTTGTCTTTGCGTGCCTGCCTCCATGAAATCCATAACCTTTTTCCACATTAAAATGCGTGAGGACTGGTGAGAATTTGCTTATTGCATTTGAAAAAAGATTACTTTATATTGTTTATGAGGCTCACCAGTCCAGTTATGAGCTTCCATAAGCCCTGATGGCCTTATTTTATACCGTTGTTGGCAAGCAGCAGCGGGATAAGATTGCTGTGTACGCCAGGTAATAAATATATGGCATATTGTAATATTTTATACCTACAGGATGATCATAGCTATACTACTGTAGGATGTATGAGAAAATCATTACTCATTCGGCCTCACGGGTCCCAGAGATGCGTGGTGGGACAGTAATCCATACAGTAATATCTTTTTATTAATGCCTCTAACAGAATTACATTAATGCTAAATCCTGTCTAGCCAGTTGGAAAATAAGATCAGCTCGATACCAGAAGTTTAGCTGAACTTTACCATGTTGTGTCTCTCTGTCTTCAAAACTGAGGCAGCCAGCAGCCTGGAATGGATCTGTATTCATCAATAGCTTGCTCTTGCAGGAATAAATCAGTAGTTAATCATTTAGTCTCCATATAAATAGACTCAGAATGGGACAAAACACATTCCAATTCCATCACAGTCACAAGGGCAGGATGAACTGAGTCAGGTGATCTCAAGACAAAACAGGAACTGCAGCTAATCAAAACGTGTCAGTACAAGGCGATAATAAAAAGTATCACACATGAGGAAGATGTATCACACATAATAAGAAATTACTAATGTATTCATATTCTTTTCCAGAATCTTTGGTAGCCCTTTGCTTAATAGGCTGTATATAATCACACAACTGTTTCTAACACACTTTAATGTTGTTATTAGCAGCAATAACTCAACTCAACTCAAACTTTATTTATAAAGCACATTAAAAACAACCAAGGTTGACCAAAGTGCTGAACAGGTCAATAGAAATAAACAAGCAAATACAATGAGGTACCTAATACTACACCACAATAATAACCATAAGATACATAAAATACAATACAATAAAATAAAATACAAGAGTTATAAAATAAGATCAAAATAAGCTAAAATGTTTGGGTGTCCAGCTCAACCTGAGTTAAAAGCCTGAGAGAAGAAGTGGGTTTTAAGAAAAGACTTAAAAACCTCTAGGGTCTGGGCAGACCTAATGTGCAGGGGCAGGCTATTCCAGAGCCTAGGGGCAGCCGCCCCAAAGGCTCTGTCGCCTCTGGTCTTCAGCCTAGTCCTAGGAGTAGCCAGTAATAGCTGACTGGCTGATCTCAAGGCTCTGGAGGGAGCATGAAAGTGCAGGAGTTCGGTTAAATAAGGGGGTGCCAGCCCATTTAGGGCTTTAAAAACAATCAATAAAATCTTAAAATCAATTCTAAAACGCACTGGAAGCCAGTGGAGCGAGGCCAAGATTGGTGTGATGTGATCGTGTTTACGCTTTCCAGTGAGGAGGCGGGCTGCTGCGTTCTGGACAAGCTGTAGACGGTGTAGCAGTGACTGGTCAATACCGACATAAAGCGAGTTACAGTAGTCCAGACGTGAGGTTATAAAAGCATGGATTACCCTCTCTAGATTCTGGGGGGAGAGATAGCCCTTTACTTTAGCTAAAAGCCTGAGTTGATAAAAGCTGGTTTGTATTACTGATCTAACTTGTTTATCGAATTTAAAAGCACTGTCAAAGGTCACACCGAGATTTTTAACAGAGGAACGGATGTTAGGAGTGAAGGGGCCCAGAAAATCAGCAGAGTAATCGGAGGGGTCACATCCAAACATAATGATCTCTGTTTTATCCTCATTGAGATTTAAAAAGTTACTGTCCATCCAGGATTTGACATCTTTTAAACATTCTAGCAGTGGCTGTACAGAATCCTTGCTAATGGATTTAAGGGGCAGATAGATCTGTACATCATCTGCAAAACAGTGAAAAGGTATGTTGTGTTTCTTAAAAATCAACCCTAATGGCAGCATGTACAGCAAGAAGAGGATGGGGCCCAAAATGGAGCCTTGGGGGACACCGCAGGTGAGAGGAGCCGTAGCTGAGTTGAATTCCCCTAAGTTAACTGAGAAGCTCCGATCAGTGAGGTAGGACTGAAACCATAGAAGGGCAGTACCTGTGATACCCACCCACTGTTCCAGGCGAGACAGGAGGATCCTATGATCTACGGTATCAAAGGCTGCTGACAGGTCAAGCAGCACCAGAACAGCAGAGTTACATGAATCAACAGTTGACAAAAGATCGTTAAAAACCCTCAAAAGTGCTGTTTCAGTGCTGTGATGTGGTTTAAAGCCAGACTGGAACTTTTCATACATGTCATGGGCCACTAGGAATGATTGCAGCTGAGTAAAGACCACTTTCTCCAAAACCTTGGACAAAAATGGTAATTTGGAGATTGGTCTGTAGTTTGACAGGAGAGAGGGGTCCAGGTTTTTCTTTTTTATAAGGGGCTGCACTACAGCATGTTTGAGAGCAGCTGGAACACACCCTGAGCTAAGGCAGGTATTTATGACAGCAAGAACAGTGGACCCCACAGTACCAAAAACATCTTTGAAGAGGCGAGAGGGAATGCTGTCAGAGGGACAGTTAGTCGGCCGCAGATGCTTAACTATATCTGATAGTGAGGAGAGAGATACTGGCTCAAACTGGTCAAAGACAGCAGGTAAAGGAGGCACAGTGGGGTCAGGACCAGGGGCAGTGAGAGTGGAAGCAACTGGCCTAAGGGCAGAAATTTTTTCAATAAAAAATTTAAGAAAGCTCTCACAGAGAGTGGGCGATGGCACGACTGGAGAGTTATCGCACGGGTTTACAAGGGAGTTAAAAATGCTGAACAGAACCTGGGGCTTATGACTGTTATTGGAGACAATATTTGATATATACTCCATTTTGGCAGCTTTAACGACTCGCTGGTAGGCTGATAAACATTCACGTAAAGCTTCTTTGGAGACGTGGAGCTTATCTTTTTTCCACTTCCTCTCAGCACGCCGACATGAACGTCTGAGAGAACGTGTGGAGTCATTTAACCATGGCTCAAAAAATGCTTTAGAGCGCTTAAATCTGAAAGGGGCAACAGAGTCCAGGATATCAGTGCATGTAAAATTAAAAACACTTAAAAGCTCTTCGGCATTAAGACCATGATTGACATCCGGAGTGCTAAACATGTTTACGTCGGCATACATGGCAGAGAATTGTGATGCAGTTTGAGGGTTCAACATGCGCAGGCGGCGTGAGGGAGCACGGGTTACAGTCCGCGAACAGGGGACTGAAACGGTAAATAAAACAGGCAGATGGTCAGAAATACATGCTGTTTCACATATCTCATTTACACTCACAGATAACCCATGTGATAGCACAAGATCTAAGGTGTGACCCTTCTCATGAGTCGGGCTGGTCACAGACTGAATGAGATTAAAAGAAGCGATGAGGTTTGAAAAATCACTGACCAGAGGTCTGGATTCACAACACACATGGACATTAAAATCGCCAGAAATTAAAAAGTGGTCATACTTCACAGTAACCTCTGATAGAAAATCGGCAAAGTCATTAATAAAGTCCTTATTAAATTTAGGAGGACGATATACAACTGCAAACATGACAGGAGGGGACAGGTTTAGCTCAAACAGTTGCAGCTCAAAACTGGAATAATTGTCAAATAGAATTTGACGACATTCAAAGCTGGATTTGAACACAGAGGCTAGACCTCCACCTCTGCCGGTGGTCCGAGGGGAACTGAGAAATAAGCAGTCAGGAGGAAGGAGTTCAGAGAACGGTGTACACTCACCAGCCTGAAGCCAAGTCTCCGTCAGGAGCAGAAAATCCAGATCACGAGAGGTGAAAAAGTCTTTTAACAAGAAAGTCTTGTTTGCTAGCGATCTAGCATTAATCAGGGCAATACGGAGAGTAAGCTCCTCAGTGGCTGAAGTGGCTGAAGCTGAGACACGAGCCAGCGGGCGAAGGATCCCATGGTCCACACCACCTCTGCGGGCTCGCAACCGGCGGGGCAGAGCAATGGTCTCTATAGGGAAAATGACCGGTGGAAGTGGCAGTGATAGCTGGGGCCTGTGGGGGGTGGTGGCGGGGGAAATAGTGCTGTGAGCAGTTGGTGTTGTTGGCGTAGAAGAAGTAGACTCCGGTGAGGGGGTGTGGCAGGTAAACAGTCAGTCGCGTGGAGCATACTGGACAGCGTGGCGAATGTTTGCTGTTAGCATCTGGCTGCCCAGCCTGTTTGGGTGGACACCGTCGGGCTTGTAAAAGGAGGGACGGTTCCAAAACAGGTTAAAATTGTCGATAAAACCAAAGTTAAGAGCTTTGCAGGTGGACTGTAACCAGGTGTTGAGGTACAGGAGTCTTGAAAAACGCCCTGCTCCGAGGGTGTGTACTGGGAGAGGACCGCTGATAAATACAGACTTTCCGGTGTCATTTAAAAATCTAAAAAGGGCATTAAAATCCTTTTTAGTCAGCTCAGACTGCTGTCGAGATGCGTCATTGCATCCCACATGGATCAAGACCCGGGTTATGGAGGATGGGAGCGAGCGCAGCAGTCCAGGGAGTTTTTCCAGGATGACCGGGACTGTGGCTCCAGGAAAGCAGTGTGTGGCTGCATTAAAAAATCGGATATTCCTCGTTATTGAATCTCCCACTATTAAAGTGGTTGGGGAGAAGAGGGGACGAGGAGACGAAAACTGTGGGGTCTCATGGTTGGATGACGCACGGTCCACACTGTGCGCCTGGGCAGGCTGGTGCGGCGGTGGGGACGCGCTGGCGGACCTGGGAGACCCGGGAGAGGGATTCCCCTCCGCCTCCGGCTCCTTCTTCTTTGGCTCTGGACGAGGAAGACCACCGGAGCGTCGGAGCACAGCATCCCTCAGGATCCTACGCCGGGCAGAGGAGGACGCAGACCGGGATGCAGGCCGTTGAAGCTCCGTGGCGGAGGATCCAGTCTCCTGAGCACTGTCGGCCAGCAGTGGAGGGAAATCTGCGGTGTAGGCAGTCGGTGGTTTCGGGTCCAGATCCTGACGAGGAGGAGCCGCCGCTGCTGGGGGAACATCAGTTGGGTGGACCGGATTGTTATCAGCAGACAAGGCCGCGTAGCGGTTGGAGAGACTCAGGCGAGGAGCGTCTTTCGAGTCCCTCTTCCGACCGGCGATCACCACTTCTGTCCAGGGCGACTCATGGTTAGGTGTGGAACAGGAGGAGGGCTGTGGACAGATGGAGGGGTCCCATGCAACGGTGTCCTGGAGGGCTACGCTGAGCGAGGCCAACTTCATGGATTGGGTAGCCGCCACGTCCATGTAGCTGGACAGCAGCGAGTCCTTCTTCCTCAGCTCGTGAGAAAGTCGACGGATATCATCCTTAAGGTCAGCAATCTTTTTATTGGCTTTTTTTAGCAGAATCTTGTCCTCATCGACCACAGCAGGCATTGTTGTTTTGGTTAGCTTAGCTTAGCTAATAACAAACCGGAGCTAGCTGGGAGCGGCTAGCGGAGCGTTAGCCGCAGCATGACCGGAGGGAAGCAGCCAGTTAGCCTCCGCTAGCTTCCCAGCTAACGTTAGCCCCGGCTCTCCATTTGGATCCAACCGGAGCACCGAGCCCTGGTTTGTTATTCAGGTTAAAGTGGGAAGAAGCAGCGGGTTTGTCGGGCAGCTGAGTGAAGTTGAGTGAAGTGGAGCCTGTGGAGGAAACACCGGGAGCGTCTGGATGTAATAGTCCGTGGAGGTGCTGCGGTGCTCGGCTGCACAGATAGGAAAAACAGCAATAAGGGCATTAAGTGTTAATTAATAAAGAATTAATGATACATTTGTCAACAGTGTTGGGGAAGCTGATTTAAAAACAGAGCTTTACAAGCGACCACATACTTTGTACTGGAAGAAGCTGAATTACAGCAAAACTAGGGAGAGTTGGAAAAAATGAACAAATTTACAATATGCATGTGATACAAAATAATAACAACATATAAATAAAAATCAGTCACACGCCAGTACAAAAAACACTGCTGCACTTACTTGCTTAGAGGTCATAAACCAAATAAATAAATAAATAAAATAAAATAAAAACATGGGAAGTGCAAGGAATATCGAGGTGGGGCTCTTGCACCAAGCAGGATAGCTCAGTTGGCCAGGTAACTTCTAAAATAGCATGCAACGACTTCTCTGAATATTTGCTAATGAATAGCAATAATCAATACTTCTAACCAACTGCAGTCAAAGGGGGTTCAATACAGTAGAGCAATGGTTAAATACGATTTAAAAACATTTCCTTTCCTTCTATGGCCCAGTTTTTTGGGGAATTTCAGTAGTTTACTACACGCAAAATGGCAAAAGAAAAAGTAATTTAACTATTTTGTCACTATGCAGATATGAATATAGTTGAACTACCAGCAAGCTACTGCGAAATGTAGTTCAACTGCTAGTTTGATTACACGTACTTCACTACTAACAGTTTGTTACCAACAATAATTTCTCCTGCATCAACAAATGCTATAACTGTGATGATGATGATGATGATGATGATGATATACAATTACACACATTTACAAATCCTTACAGTGCAATACAAAATATCTGTTAAGTATTTATTAGGGCTGTAGTCTCCTGATCGACTAGTTGATTATTTGGTCGATATGCTCTCGTCCGACCAAATTCTCATTGGTCGAATAATCGCTTTGTTACTTTCACAAGGAGAAAGTGCTACATCAACAGCTTTCCAGGATTAATCCATTATTCCCTGCGGCGGGGGGACAGGCTAAGTTACCTGTGAAAATGCAGGTGTTTTCAAAACACCCCCGTTGTTGACAGAAAGTTGAACTTGCCCACCCTGCTCAGCGTCGAGGTGACGCAGACCTCCTGTCAGTTTCTGTATACTGACACCATTTCCCTCAGTGGAAACAAAGCTTGTATTTACTTGTATTTCACAGATAAGAAACAATAAATTGTGAAGACAGTAAAGCCTACACTAAAATAGCATTTTAAGTCGTGCGTGTGATTTATCCTTCTGGGATTTATACTTCGGGATTTATCCAGGCTTCATATGAACAGAGGAAATCTCTGCTCGTCGCTAAGCTAATTTATACAATGTAAAATGCCATAGGCTGGCGCTAATAACGTTAGCATGTTGTATTTGCTTGGTAAACGTGTTTAGTGTGACGGTTGTTTTATCTGTGAATATTGTGAGCTGCAATGGAGCCAAATTGAGTGCCGTTACCTTTGGTACATGTTACTGTTGTCCCTGGTTTTATATGAGATAAAGGAAAGATCACTACTTGCTAGGCTAATGTATACCATGTAAAATGCCATATACTTGTGCTAATAACGTTAGCATGTTGTATTTGAGTGAGCTGTAATGGAGCCAAATTATGTGCTGTTACCTTTGTTGAATGTTGCTGTTGTCCCTGGTTTTATATGAGAAGAGGAAAAGATCGCTAGACGCTAGGTTAATTTATACAATGTAAAATGCCATAGACCATGTTAGCATGTTGTATTGGTGGGGGAAATGTGTGCAGATAAAGACAAGTGTTTGTCAATTCTGTGATTTATAGTGAAGCCAATTTGTGTACTTGTGTTTGAAAGTGTCTCTATTAAGCCATATTTAATGTGTGTTTTGAATCAACTAAACTTAACAGAGTCCTCCACCGCCGACTAGTGTTTTGGAGGTGTAACTGCAGAGTGACAGACACACCACTGCAGAAGTAAAAATAACGTGCAGATTTTTTTCCCCACGACTAATCGATTAGTTGAAGATTATGTACGACTTTAGTCGACCAAGATTTTCTTTGGTTGACTACAGCCCGAGTATTTATACTGCACAAATCCTCCACACAAAGGTTTTAAGATGTTTGTTCATGTTCATGACAAAGCTTCTACATTAATTTTTGACCTTGGAAGAAATCTGATAAAAATCTTTTTATTCAAGGTCCACTTCCTGGATTTCTGTTGGGGCCTTCAGTCACATCTCATAGTTAGTTTTCCTGGATGGTAAATAACGAGTATTTGGGATTTTAAAAAAATACTTTGTTAATGAATACAATGGGCATAATTACAATAACAACATGGATGTGGTTGAGTCGGCGGTGAGCACTTAACAGTGCTGACAGCAAGAACAGTGCTAACAACAGATATATTGCTGACAGATATAATGGTGTTAACCTGGGGTGGAACTGGTGGGTGGGTGTTATGCTTCCGAGACAATGCCATGGGTTGGGATCGCGTTATCAATTATAAATATCATATAAGCGTAATGCAAAGTGGTTGTTATTTGCTAGGAATTGGCATAAACACACCGCCATACCAGTTGCTACAACAACAAACAGAGAGGGAGCATGACTTCATTCTCTGCTCAGGGCGCTGTTACTCCACCATATCTCTATGCAAAAAATAGTTATTTGCTGCTGTATTAATGCTCTGAATGTCGCATACAGCTCCTTTAAAGTTTTACCCATGCATATTTCAATCAATATTGTAATGTGTAAAGGGAAATTACTATAGGAACACAGTTATTACTATTTTATTTAAAGGCACATTCTCATTACTGCACACTTATATTTATATATTTATAACAATATATGTCTGGTTCATTTCTCCAAACTTGTGTTACAAGTTATGAAGAGAGGACCAAGTAGTCTGATGTGAAATAAACTGAAGTTGCTCAGTCCTGCATCTCCTCTCTGAGCTTAACTCCCATTGGCTGTTTCCGGGATCGCACACAAACTTCAATTTTGGTGAGTGTTGGAGCATTTCCTGCCGTGCAAGCCGGGCCAGAGAGAAGCGACTACATCAAACCTGCTTTAATAAATCTTCTCTGACTGCTCCCAAGTCATTGGCCAACGCCAAAGTCTCCTGTCTTTAACAGGACGAGGATAATCTGAGCGACCACCAGGTCCGAGTGCTGACTCACACCAGTGGCCAGAACACTACAGCCGGGCACAGCTCCAGAGTTAAAACACCCACCGTGACCTTCCCTTCAGACACATGTCCAATATGGAGGAGAATCAAGTTGGACAGGCCATAACTTTTTTGTGCTGTTGTCAAACACACAATGACAGAGTTGTTAGAATGTTCCTTTTATTTCAAGGTTTTTCTTTCTCTGAAAATATAAGTTAACGCTTTTGTCAGTCCAGAGCTATAAAACAATGTGTAACAGAATCTAATATCCTCTGAAAGAAAACTGAAAAATAATCCTTTCTTGTGTTGTCAGTGTTTTGGTGAATTAAGGATGTGCCTGAACTCTTTTTGTCTCCTTCACACTCAGAGTGAGAAGGTGATGTTAATACCATTGCTTTAGTGACAAACACAATATCACTGTATACAACAAGCTAATCACACCAACAGCATATTAGCTGGCTCTTTGAACTCTAATCCATTTTTTCTATATTTTGCTAATGCTAAATATTAGCATTGGTTACAAACATGTTCATCAAAGACTTAAAGTTCTATTTGCTCTGAAGGGCTTGATCATTTCTCTTTCTTTGTGGCTTAAAGTTCAGAATTTACTTCATTCATAGCATATTCTAGCTGCTGTTGTCCCACCACGTTGTTGACTGAAATATTTCACCAATTGTCAGATGGATTGCCAACAAATTTAGTGCAGATATCCATGGTGACTCCTAATGATTCCAGTGATCCCCTGACATTTAGCAGGTAAAACTTCTCACCTGTTTAGTGAGACATGGTACAAACATTTATGATTCTCAAACAAAGTATCCCAGTGACTTTGGAGATCCCTTGATGTTTCCTTTAGTGTCATCATGTCGTTTTCATTTTAGCATATTGGTAAAAGGACTGCTGTGCCTAAATAAAGTCTCACATGGCTGCTAGCATGACTTTAGATGTTAGTTGTGTTTACACAGAAGTTACAGTACTCTCTTATCCTGCAAAGTTTACTTTACTTTTGTGACAGATAAGGAAATGATGCATTTCAGTTTTGAGGACCCTAAACGAAGTGACGCATCCAAGGCCTAGGGACACAAATTTCCATTTCCTACTATGGAAAAGGTATGACCCACCCCTCTCTGCCTTCTGCCTTTGATTGACTTACCCTGACATTCTTACCTTAACCAGTCCCACTCCTTTAGCCTACATCTAACCAACCCAATCAACAAAGACAATGAATAGTAGCCAATCAGAGGTAGAGTGGGGTGGGACATGCCTTCACTATCTTAGGAAATGCAGATGCGCCCTGGGGACCCTACTCTTATCACCACTGGCCTGCTGAGTTGGAGTCCCCAGACAAGAGGTCTGCAGTCATTCTATTGTTCTAATCTCCTGATAGGATGCAAATGTGGCATTCATTAATTTTCCGTAACCATTTATCCTGTTAGGTGTCGCAGGGGGGCTGGAGCCTATCCCAGCTGACGTTGGGCGAGAGGCGTGTTACACCCTGGACAGGTCGCCAGACTATCGCAGGGCTGACACATACAGACAGACAACCAGTCATGCTCACATTTATACCTAAAGGCAATTAAGAGTCACCAACCTGCATGTCTTTGGACTGAGGGAGGAAGTGCAAATTCCGCAAATGTTGCAATTAGTGGCAAATAATTTGATATAAGAATCAGCATCCATGACTTGCCCTCAAAAGGACAACATGTGCTCACTATATTTAATCCACATTGCTCATCTCACCAACACTCAGTACTTTCTGGGAAAGTCATTTGGGAGTTTGTGTTCCTTGCTTAAGACTGCATTCTCACTCCACGCCAAGCAGAGGTCAACTGAATTCTGCAGAGTCAGGAGACAGTGCTGTGACACTAGCAACCTTCTCATCGTCTTAAACCTGCCCTCCGATGGAGCCGGCGACCCTCCCTCAGGCTCCATTATTTTCCTCTGATATAATAGATCAAGAAGCTCCTGTAGACGGAACAGATTGTCTGAGCTGAGCATAACCCAAGGCCCTTCTACCTATGGCTACTTTTCTTTTCCTCTTTTGTAATTATGCCTTAAGGGGAACTACCTAAAGTGGCTTTCCAGCTTGCAGTTTTAGCTACCGACTCCATCTGAAAGAGAGGGAAGTCGTGGCACAGAATGTAGGGTCAGCGTGACACAGAGAACTTCAGCTGAGCTGGGTGGTTTGAGTAGATTAAATCCCAGAGATGGAGCAAGGAGCGAAAAATATACAGAATCTGGACTTGAGCATGAACTGAAAGTATTACCTTGTATAGAATCACATGCAAAAAAAAAAGGGAAGGGAAAAAAAATATGTACTCAGTTATTCCCAGCCACAAAGTTTAATCACCTAATATGATTGTTGGAAACTCTAAAAGCACACAGAAAGACAGGGCTAATGTTTTTTTAAGTAATCTAACCAAAAATTGACAAATGGTGATCTTTTTTTAATTTCAAAAATGTCACAATAGCAAAAAAAGGGCCACCAGAGTTGAAATGATTATCAAGGCATCAGAGAGGGACAATAGGGTAGGGGTTAGAAAAGTACTTCCTGTTATTGTTTTTGATGCTGACACCTTAGTCTGTGACCTTTTTCTGGGCTATGAGGAATTAGAGTAGTTATTGAGAGACACCTCAGCACAGCAGCAAAGCACACACATGCAGACACAAAAGTATCATAGCCAGGCAGCAGACTCATTGTGGTTCTCCCCAGCAGAAAGAAAGAAATGCAATAAGTGACCTCGAGCACATGAGGACGGTCTGAATTGGAAAAATTCAATTTGTCCAGGGTAAACCCTTCTTGCTGTGTGACATTTCACACAATTCAAGGGTGCTGCTGGTTTGTGTGGGACAAGCCAAGCAGTATGAGACCTTCTCTCACACTTTCATAATTAGTTTGCCATGGAATCTTGCAGTGTTATGAGGTGTCATTACTTAATTTTTCAATCTTCTTCTTTTCCATCATAATACATTTTCACAAGGTTTCCAAGGGAAATGTAATTAGCTCTTTTTCATCTGCTAGCCACAGTCACTACCAGCAGGTCATTAACAGTCCAATCTCATCCTGTGCTGCCGACTTGTTTACCTAATCTCATACAACAGTGCAGCACAAGAGAATAGAAAGGGCTTTACATTCACAATTACATTTCAAACTCGCACTTTCTGTAATATCTCTGCTGTGCTGAACAAGCACTAGGAATAGCGATGACACACGTTCAAACAGCATTAGGAATTTTCATAATGTTGAATGGGTTTTAAGTTAAAGCATGGAATTTACATCTGTAAAATAACATTACAAGACACACACTATATTTAGTACAACATACATATATATATGACAATGTAATTTATGTTTATAGCACTTCATATTTTCTTTATAAAGAATTTAAGTCTCTGGACACATTCTCAATCCGACCACGTCTCATATTGACATGCTTGGTCATGGACTTTCCACATCCACATACAACGTGCAAGGTACCCTGGGTGCGTTGGTTGTTGAGGTTCTGGGACGTCAAGTTCTCTTCTTTCAAGATACACTTCCCTTTTCACAGTGTGGCGAGTTGGGGGGGGGGGGCAAGATTCAGGTGTCCGACAACGCCACCTGGGGAATTGCACCCCAGGAAATACTAGACTAANGGGGGGGGGGGGGGGTGTTTAAATATCAGTATCAAGATTCAGGTGTCCGACAACGCCACCTGGGGAATTGCACCCCAGGAGATACTAGACTAAGATTTTAACTAGATCAGGTCACACAGATTCGTAAACCACTGGGGCGAGACGGTTTGTAATTTTAAAAAAACAAACAAACTTTATCAAACTAAATTATACAAAAGAAAAGAAACAATATGTCACACACCACACATAATATAAAATAGGCACTTGGACAGGGGAGGGGAATAAGGTCAGGGCTGGGGCTTACCGTGCGGCAGAAACCAAAAAGGGAGAAGGGATCCTCAAAATAAACCACCCGTGACACTGCACACACACACAACAAAAAAAGGGAGGGGGTTTGTGAAGAATGCACCACCACCAGGGGTCAAACTGCCGCCGTCAGCCGCCAGCACCTGAACAAAAAAAA
>NC_065519.1:27608945-27654731 GCF_006386435.1 Epinephelus moara | reverse complement strand
GGACCAAGCAGTCAGCTACGCTGCAAGAAGTGGAGAGCGTGTGACCAAACTGCGCATTACGCACATACAGAGCAAAAGGAGAAGACCGCAGATGCTTACCGGGGTAGAGAAGATTTGTGTGCCTCAACGGCGGTCACAAACACAGGACGGCTGCACCAAACAAACGCTGCACGCCAAACAACGCTGACACGCCACGCCACAGCCACCACGGGAGCAAGCGAGGAGCGGAAGAGAGGACGGGGCGCGGCCTCACACCTGAATATAACGGTGCGCATGGCACCGCCCCGCAATCACGGTGGTTGGAAAGCAAACACGGTGCCGAATAGTGGCAAGGAGGGAGACAACCTCCGGCTACAACAGGAAACTTAATGTTTACATAAAGTCTCTTTCAAAATAAACGTACTCAGTTGGTACAGCACCACAAATTGACTTTTTTTTTCCTTCAACAAAAACAGTAAGGTTTAGGTACCAAAGCACATGGTTGGGTTTTGGCAACAAAAGGAAGTGGTTAGGTTTAGGAAATAAGAACAGGGTTTGGCTTTAGAATCTTACGCGACGTGAACACTGCTCTCTTGGGTGAAAGTCGGTGTTTGTTGAACCGATCCACCACCCCTCCTGCCCACCCCACTTGGACTTTCGCCGGCTTAACTTTCATCCTTGTACTGCCACATTTCCCCCTAGTGCCACCAGGCGCCATTAAACTATAACTGCAACCGGCTGCGTATCATGCTGATGTTAAAGGATGCCTTTTTTTCATTGGTTTCTAATGCGGCAAGTCACTGCCAACGACTTCGGAGTGAGACCGCACTCTTTATTGATACAGTTTATAACAACAGGCAAGAAAGAAACTGATGTTCACACAAATAAATTTGAATAAAAATGTAGTCTTTACAGATTACTTTAACTGCTTTAATGATAAACCTGCAAATGTAGCTGATTTTTTGGCCACTTGGGGGCAGCAGTTGTGAACAGGACATGGACATAGACTAGCGCAGGGATGATGTTTTGCTGTGGGCAGACACATAAGTTTAAACATCACCCTGGTCCCCTTGTCAAAAAGACGATGGGATTTATCTTTTGTATTTTGGATTATTGCAGAAAATAAGATCCGTGGCAATAAAGGTTCATGATGCGTTCACAGTTTGTTGAGACAGATAGTCTTCACAGATGAACACTCCTTTTATGATTTATGAAGTCTCAATGCAATCGCCAGAAGCAAAAAGATAATGTTTGGCTATAAACAAATCACACTGTGATCAGAAGGCTTGCGTTGCCGCCGCAAATAGGCTGTAAAGTCATGTTCATCATTGTGACATTCTGTTGTCTCATTTCGCCACTCATTATCGCCTTTTTTAAGACACCTCAAAGCTTGAAAATTCACAAGTGGTTAATTGGTGACGTATTTTATATTGTAAAATCTAACATGAAAATCTCTCAAGCTGGTGTTAACAACAGACCTTATTTTAGGTATTAAACAACAAACCCATTGACTTTGAGGCAAGGGAACAAGTGTAGAAATGCTAACTTATTTCTGTGTTTTAGAACTAATTGCAGCACTCTTTCATCAGCGTATAATATGGTGACCTTGTTAGCAAATAGTTGCTTGTTAACACACTGCTGCTACAGAGCAAGATTATTATTATTATTTATTTTGTTAATGTTTTGATTATTTTAAGTACAATATTCACTGTCTTTATGCTCTGTTTTCAGTCTCTACCAACTCCTGAGGGAAATATCTGCTTCTTTATTTGCTAAATGATTCACAATGTTCACCAGCTAGTCACTAAGCACATGTGTCTATTGTTGGGTGCTGGGCAGGTGTGAGTTTTTACAGCTTTTTCTCTGAAAACATCTGTGGTCTAAAATGGCAATAGAAAGCAACCAGTGAACCAAAATAGTGAAGTTGTGAAACAATTAATGGGAAGTCTTTTTAAGCTCCATAAAGCTGTGGGGAGCTGCAGATTCCGGTGATAATTCTCTTTCACACTGTCGCATTGTTCTCACATTGACGTGTGATTCAGGGTTTTTATAAAAATAATCAATTTAAGCTGCTTTGAAGACAACTGCAACTCAAACAGACTTTTTGAGAATCCACAGAAAGTACACCGTGGAACTGGACAGCTCTAGGCACTCACCGTACAAGACTTAAGAAGACTGATACCACTCTTACGTCTGTATGGTAAATATGTAGCGACAGCCAGCAGCTGGTTAGCTTAGCATAAAAACAGGGGCGGACAGAATGCCTGGCACTGGTCAAAGGTAAAGTAAAATTAACAGTTCTCTGTTTTACAGGGTGTTATATGTTCAACTATGTCTTGGACAGGACCAGCTGCCAAGTAACCTGCAGAGACCACAGAGGTTTTATAATGACAAAATATTAGTAATAATGGTGTTTTATCTCCAGTAAAATGGCGAATTGTCGTTTTTACACTTTGATATCTAACCAAACCTTGGCCATAGTGGTGCAGATTAGAACTTAATTACATGTATCGTTTCTATAGACACTTTCACTGTTAGTAAACAGTACAACATTTTTTATGGGCGGGGCTTAGCTGGAGGCAAAACCATTCTCCACAGACATTAGTTAATGCTAGCTAGCAAGTTCTGTTGGCTTGTTTTTGACAATGGAGAAAGATGATTCGAGTGGTGCATTTGGAAATATTTAGTACCAGAGCGCACTCTGGCACAAACTGGACTGCTGGTAAATTCACAGCACTGTCAGAATGTACCATTCGGTTATCACAGTCTTGGAGCAGCAGAGCGCAGAGCAGAGTGAATGTGTGATTAACTTAACCATTCGTTAATTGATGTAGAAATTCGACCAACAGTGCTCTCATTTTAGCATAGAGCGTCAGACTGAATTTACGAACACACCATGTCAGGTCACTCACTCTCCAGGACTGCGAGTGTTACTTGAATAAGTAAACCCTGACCAACGGGACCAGACTGGCTGACTCGTATGCTCTCACTCAGTGAATGGATGATTTGACAGGATTGCTGAAGGTGAGATGACCAGCTTTGTGGTTGATTAGTGTGCCAATCTTACATAGGAGGATGACACTTGAAGCGTTTCCTGTCATTTGTTTTGCTATCTAAGCTAATGTTAGCTAATGTGCTAAAATGTTAGCGCTATGGAGAAATCCAATATTCCTCTTAATACCTCCACAATTTCTGATGACGTGGACATGATAACCCTTAATACACATAACATTATACATCCCTACAACATTAAATTCACTTTTTCTCTAACCTGATATGAAGTGTACACTGCACATACAAGCATCTTTGATGATAACCTCCATCCAGTCCTGTCGTCTTACCACATTTAACCATTGTTGTCTTTGTTTTTGTTGACGGGCAGTGGCGGCTAGTTTTGAGCCATGACTCCTTCTATTCTGACATGTAGCTAGCAGATCGTGAGGAGATGTTTGCTGTATGTGACAAAAACTTTTCAAGCTTAGGAAGACTTAGAGAACCTTTAAAATATCGTCTTGTTGTGTTATTACACCTTTAAAATATCGTCTTGTGTTATTACACAACAAGACGATATTTTAAAGGTTCTCTAAGTCTTCCTAAGCTTGAAAAGTTTTTGTCACATACAGCAAACATCTCCTCACGATCTGCTAGCTACATGTCCTCTGAATATGCTGTGAAAAAGTCCGGTCTGAAAATGGCAACAAAAACATTTTGGTCCAGGCTGCACCAACCAGCCAATCACCGATCGCGGGGTGGGGTTTGGGGGTTAGCGCGCGTGCACATGAAGGGGGGTGGGGAGTAGAGTAGATGAGAGGACCGTGAAGAAGAAAGTTAGCTAGTAAGAAACAGTTTCCTGTTTCCTGTGTGGTGCTCGCTCGCTTGTGTGTTTGGTGCTCGGCTTGGACTATTCTGGGTTTTTTTTTTTTTTTTTACTACTGATTCTAGATTACGGTTATCGGACTAATTGTTGATACCCTCGGTTCTGGACACTGCCTGGTTTACAACACTGATTTTGGATCACGGACTGAATTGCAACGCAAGTTGGCTTGTTTGCAAACTAGCTAGCCGGTGGTTAGGCTAACGGCTGACAGATGCTGGGCAGCGTTACCTAGCAACAGCCGAGGAGGGAGATGAACTCAAGAAGACCCTGGAGTTTTTGGCTGAGGAGATTTCTGCGGTTAAACAGCAGCAGAAAGGCATCCTGGAGCTGGTGGAGGAGGTGAAGGCTCTAGCCGAGAAGAACCAGCGTCTAGTGGAACTGGAGAACAGAGTGGCGGAGTTGGAGCAGTACTCCAGGATTAATGATGTGATTGCTACCGGGCTCCGTATCAAACCCCGGTCATACACCTGGACGGTGACAACTGACGACGGGGGGGAGCCCGGTGAGCAGGATGACAGATCGGCAGAGCAACAGGTGGCTGCCTTCCTTCACTCAAAGGGGATTGAAGTGGATTTAAACAATGTAGAGGCAAGCTACTAAGGCGACAGTTTGTCGGTATTTCTTTTATGATATTCATAGTTTTTTTTCTGAATTTTAATCCTGAAAGCATCAGGTTGGCACATACTTTTTCTGAGATGCGCGTTCATGACAGAGTCACGGAGGACGAGGGGGAGGGGCGAGCTAGCTCTGTTGAGTATGATAACATTTTTGAACGTAAACAGAAGTGACGCCCAACGGTGCTTAGCGTGCCTTTAAGACTCCTGTGTAGTCTACAGCCCTGTGTTTACGAGTCATGTTTTGTCTGCAGCTAACAAACAGACTTCATCGTGACGTCAGCCCCAAAGGTGTCTATAACAGGCATGTGGGTGGCTTTGGAGAACCTAGAAACAGCCTATTTTGTCATTTAGGTGTAAGGACTTGTTGGTGCCGTATCTTTAGAACTACAAGAACAATGAATGTCTCTGATCCTATCGCTGTCTTTTTTTGGAACACATCTCATTTGACACATTTTATAGCCCGAATGACTGCAACAAAAGGGGTACTTAACTTGAATCCAAAAGGAGACAAGGGAGGACGGAATAAAATAGGCTTTATTAGGTCAATAAACTGCCTTGCAATCAGCAGCAGGCAGGCAGTTCTTTTTTTCTCATTTCAGGTGAGAAAAAAGATTCTGAAAATTAAAATTAAACCGTCCATTCTTCTCACCAAGACATCATGAAAGAAAGCCACACCACATCAGTATTATAGCAAAGAGAATGGTACAATTACCATTACCACTGAATAAATGTGAGGGTTTGTGGATGTAAAACTGAGATATATTCTCTTTCAAAATGATATCTACCATGTCGCAAACAGAAGCTTAATTAAAATGACTAAGATGATTGACAGCATAAGAGTTAGACAGATAATTATAGTGCTGTCTGAAGAGTAGCAGGTATACTACGTTGAGATAAAGAAAATGATAACACTTGGAGAGATTGGGAATGATACATTTTCAGTAATTATTTCTCAGCACTTTGGGGATAAAAACACTTCTTTCATGTATGCTTTAACGTTCTGGACTTTATTTTGACCATGTGCCTGTCAAAACAGGTAGTTAATAAAGCGACTATATCCATATGCTATTTTCATCGCGGTGCCATAGTGAATTTTAATGGAGAGCTTTGAGGAGCATTTGAATCGTGTACAAATGCATCCCAAATTATAAGTGACAGGGAAGAACAACTCATATTCCTTGCAATGTTTGAGCAAAGTTCCACATTGAAGTGTGTGTGTGTGTGTGTGTGTGTGTGTGTGTGTGTGTGTGTGTGTGTGTGTGTGTGTGTGTGTGTGTGCGCACAAATTTCTCCAGGAGCTTTCATGCCTCAGAACCAATTAATCTAGCCCATAATAGACTGTATGCCAGTGGATTATTTTACTGATTGGAAGGTTCAGACACCGGTGGTTAATTAGCTTTAACGAGTTCGACTGACATCCACATCTCTCTTAACTCCCTAATTTAATTTTAAATCCTAATGTAATTATCACACAGACCCAATTATTGATCAACTGCAGGTATGCCGACATTCAACAGGAGGAGGGCTTTTATTAAAGACACTTTTTTTTCTACTTGAGATAGGCCGAAATACCAGCTGCTCCTGTCTCAGTCTGTCCACACACTGAAAAAAAAAGTTACACGAGGATGGGATACATATTGCGTGAGCGGAGGAGCAGACAAGGGAGTCCAACACTGTGATGGGAACTAATTGGTGGAGACAGTGAGCTGATAGGCTGACATGATCCGGGTCACAGTGTCACAGGGACTCTTCCATCATTCACCACTGTCCAGCACTATGTATAAAACAGAACACCTCAGTATTATTTTACTATGGCTTTTTCATAATTACTACACCTTTTTCAGATAATACAAATGCATTATCTTCTACAATCTACTCATACATTTGGGGAAAAAATAGTTTTAGGAGCAGTAGTTAAATGCAGTTTAATGTGAGGGGGAAATATCAGAGATGCAAGCTAACCAACCTTATTTGGTCATTTTCAAAAATGTATTAGCAAAATATTTTGTAACCTGGAGTGTATTATGACATTTTTGTGTAATAGAATTTCATTCTAATCTTTTCATTTACATAATTATTGAACAGAGTTTTGGGGGTAACAGGGAAGGTAAATGGACCTGCACTTGTATAGCGCCTCGCTAGTCTTCTGACCCCTCAAAGCGCTTTTACACTACGCATCACATTTACCCATTCACACACACATTCATACACTGGTGGCCGAGACTACCATACAAGGTGTCACCTGCTACCCAGTTTTAAACACACTCACACACCAATGGGACAGCCATCAGGAGCAATTTGGGGTTCAGTATCTTGCCCAAGGATACTTCGACAAGCTGACCGAAGGAGCCGGGAATTGAACTGCTGTACCTCCTAAGCCACAGCCAAAGTCATCAAAATCCGGCGTTTGGTCAATGACTTCCAGCATCAGACACATTTAACGTCAGCATGATATGCAGCCAGTTGCCATTATTGTTTAACAGCAACCGGGGCGTCAGGGAGAAACTTGACGGGACAACAACGAAAGTTAAGGCAGCAGAAGTCCGAGTAGAAATTGCAGGAGGGCTGATGGATGGGTCCAACAGCCACTCACCTGGAATGCCAGTGTTCGATTCCCGTATGATTAAATCCAAACCCTGTTCTTTTTTCCTAAACCCAACCACGTGCAATTGTTGTTGAAGGACAAAAAACATCAATTTGAGGTGTTGTACCAACGTAGTGTGTTTATTTTGGAGGAGACTGTATGCAAACAGGGTGGCATGGTGGTGCAGTGGTTAGCATTGCTGCCGCAAAGCAAGAGGGTTCGAATGCAGGGTGGGGGGTCCAAACTCCAGGGTGGGGAGCCCTTCTGTGCAGAGATTGCATGTTCACCCCGTGCCTACTCTGGCTTCTTCCCACAATCCAAAGAAATGCAGGTGAGGTTAATTGGTGGCTCTAAATTGGCCGTAGGTGTGAATGTGAGCATGAATAGTCATGTGTCTCTATGTGTTAGCCCTGTGTCAGTCTGGTGACCTGTCCAGGGTGTACCTCACCTCTCGCCCAATGTCAGCTGGGCTAGGCTCCAGCCTCCCCCGAGACCGCTAACAGGATAAGCCGTCAAGGAAAAGAAATGAATGAATGCAAATAGTGAATTTCCTGTGACAACGGATTGGCACAGCATCCCAGAACATCAACAACCAACACAACCAGGGTACTTTGCATGTCGTATCTTGACGTGGAAAGTCCATGACCAAATGTTGAAATGAGAATATGTTAGCAGGGACTGGAGCACACCAGTAGATTTGTCATCTTTGGAAAGATGAAGGCACATGAACCTTTAAACTAGAACAGATGTACAACAGACTGTCAACTTTCCAAAGTTTGCAGAGGTCACCATCCTCGTTAGGCTCATCTCTGGGGGGAAGATTCTGTCTACAGGTAGGAAATGGCCTGGTGTGGACAGAACAACTTGGAGCTCAATGCCCTGAAGACAGTTGATATGGTTTTGGACTTTCGAGAGAACACAGCCCCACCTGCCTCGATCACCCTGTGTGGCTTGCCCCACTGACATGCACTCTTGCCACTAGAGTGCCACAACCCATGAACCATAATCACATCAGAAACAAAATAGCACAGATATCTCTTAAACTAATAAAAAAAAAACAATATAAATGTACAAAAATAATGACAGTCAAAGGTATAGTCTCACGAAGGCCACGAATGTGGCTGTGGACTGTTAGTCCAAGATAACATGATGTCTTTATTCTGTTTTTGTTTTGTTTTTGTTTTGTTTTTTCCAATCAAAGGTAGGTGGTAAAGGGCAGCCCAGGGACCTTACAGGTCTTGAGGAAATCTAACTTGTTGTTCAAAGCTGCTGACACGCTGAAAGTTAGTTACCTTAGTGTGTCTTTATACCTAGCAGGAGGCAGGGAAAATTAAATTAAAAAGAACAGTCTAGTTCATCCATCCAAGTGTGCTACACGTGCATGATGTAATAAGCCCATAGAGATGACGTTAACTTAAAAAGACTATGTAAGTCTTGTTCGGTGAAGAAAATGTTTGTGACATATGGAAGCAATGCCTCAAAGTCGGATATAGTGCATGCATGATTTAAGTTGTTGGAAAAGTAAAAAAAAAAAAAAAACACAATAAAGTCGATAATTCTCTCAGCATATCCCAGGTGAGGTGGTTATTAGTTTTCCCTCTCATCTTTCGCCACATCTATCTCAATCAGCCGACACACTATGCTCTATTGAATTGCATGGCAGAAATAGATCTGCAAACTTTCACCAAGCAAGTTGAAGAACGGTGTGAGAGGAGGACGTCACCGCGAGTACAGTAATTAACATGACAGGGTTGGAGGTAGAGAGCAGATTGATGCAGCACTCACTCTTTCCTACTGTTCATTAGCAATTTCTGAACCGTAGGCTCTTAGTGCTATTTGGAATAAAAGAGAAACACCATCAATCATTTTCAGACTGTTGGCTTTAACCTGCATTGTGCAATTATTCTTTCTACCACTTGACTCAATTGTCTTGCTTGCTTGATCAGTTGGAAAGCCTTTTAGCTCAACCACTAAAGGATTTATGGAGAGGATTTACATTTGTCTATGTAAAAGGGATCTGAAAAGTGTTCCATGGCAGCACAGCGGACCATTAAATATTTCCTCATTCCTCACTGCCAATTCCAGCTAAATCAATTCACAAGGGAAATTCACAAAAGAGGAGTCCCCTTAGGGAGAAGTGAAGGGTTAAATCTACCGCTTAGATCCATGGGATGTGGGTGAGACATCAGAAAAAATGCTGCCAACTTGTGAGTCAGGCATCTATTGTCATGTCCAGCCACTCTGAGTAGCCACTGAAGACTCAAGTGGTGACTATATCTGCTATTGGCTCATTTAACAAGCAACAGACTCAGGGGAGCTAATTAAAGAGCAATCAGGTGAAGTCTTACAATTTCTAATTGCCTCCCGGGGGTCCAAGGGCTATGAACTAAAGAGGAGAGTGGGAAATTAAAGCTGTTTTATGTACTGTATGCCGTAAAAAGCTAAAGATGGAATAAAAGAAGTACTTCGAGGAATATTTGCAGTTTGACTGTCGCAGGAAAAGTCTAAATGTGAGGGAAAGGAGATTTAAAGCCAACTGAAATGTAAGGATTTGACACTATAAATGTAATATGCAATACCTAAATCACAGCAACTTTGAACTTCACTGATAAAATATTAAACAAAGGGAACTTGTTTTAAATTAGATGAGAAGACTGATGCCACTTTTATGTATATATGCTAAATATGACCCTATAGTGAGCTGCCAGTTAGCTTGTGTTAGCAAAAGAGACTGGAAACAGAGGGAAACAGCTTTTGCTTTTGAAGGAAAACAAAAATCTGGCTACCAGCACCCGCGAAGCTCACTAATTAACATGTTACATCTCTCTGTAATGTGTTTGCTACCAGCTGTTTGCCACTGTTTCAGTCTTTTTGCTACGCTAAGCTAATTAGTTGCTGGATGTAGCTTCACATTGAGCGCACAGATACAGTATGAGAGAGGTAACTATCTCATCTAAAGCCTCATTATCTCCAAGCAATCTGGTTCAGTTTAGTACCCTGGAAATCCAGAGTTCTCGCGAGAGCACAATTTGAATTTGCTCAGTGAGTCACTCTGGCAATCAGTAATGATGCTCAGTACCCATGCCCTTGTAGCCAAGCTGCACCAATCACATCGGTGTATCTGATATAGGCGGGCCAGAGGCGAGCTAAACAGATGACGACAGCGCTGCGATGACGAAGTCCGGAATCAGTCAGTAAACACTGCAAGATGGCTACGGATGAACACCAGTTGTTGGAAACGGCTTTGGCCGCTACAATGAACGAGTTAGACTTGGCTTTTTCTCTAAAAGAGGAACAGAAGACGGCGCTCGAGTCTTTCCTTTGCAAGAAGGACGTTTTGCTGACCGGACACGGCAAGAGTCTAATCTACCAGTTAGCTCCGCTGGTAGCACTCTGGATACGTCACCCCGTGTATTGTTCTGATTGATCGTAGTGTTATCCAATTGCGTGCAGTGATATTTTCAAATGCATGTTTGGTGCAGCCCCTCAAGTTGGGCCATTTGCATTACTCATAGCCAGACCCTAAATCTTTCCCATTTGCATTACTCATAGCCAGACCCTAAATCTTTCTAGATTTGGGTCTGGATTTCCAGGCTATCAGTTTAGTTCAGTTTGTTACAAATTAGAACGGTTTAGATTTCCATTGTCAAAAGTTGTGGATGGCACCAGTAGAACCAATCTTTTGGCAATGACTTCTTTGTTCCTTTTCGTTTTTTGTTGACGTACCTAGCACACTGATCCGATACTAAAAGGTGGAGCAAGAAACACTGCAGTTCATTGATTGGTCAATAGAGAATCCATACTCTTGCACTACAAGGATTCAATGCACACACCCACTGTTTTTGAATATGCAATTGATTGCGACAGTAACTGTTAACACTGCAGCCTTTTCTGAAAATGTCGATGTTTCTCTGCATTGACCATGAAGAGGAAAATGTGGCTAATACTCTATAGTAACTATAGTAACAACCCTGCCTACATTTAAGGGTACTGTCTGTGGTGGAAAAGCTAAAGAGATCTAGGGTTTAGGTACATGTCTGTACGGGTTATGTACCAGTTCTGAGTGTACTGTACCAAGCATGTTTTGTGGAAACACAGCTTAACTGTCAGCAAGACTGTGAATAGTGAATTTCCCAAAATGTCAAACCAAAGGTGACCAAAGGTAGTAAAGTTAGTTTTTTTTTGGTGTGGTTTTATTTTTTTTAAAGAAAATGGATTAAATGACCAACGCATTCTCATCTCAGCTCCTCAAATATCGCTGTTTTGTTGGATGACTTTCACATCTACATATAACGCGCTAGGTATCCTCCTGTATCTGTTGTTGACGTTCCGGGATGCCGTGTCAATAAACGCTTGTTACACGCTTTGTGTCTTTTCAAAATAAACTTCCATTTTCGCAGAGCATGTACAGTTTTTGCTCATTAGATACATGGTCTTTTTCAACTTAAACTTTTGTCGTATGTACGTTTATTTCCTTGTGCAACAAAAGCACATGGTTAGGTTTAGAAAAAGACATAATGTTATGGCTCAACATTCACATGGAAAGCTAACAAAGGCCTTCTGGGTAAAAATCCAGGGTTTGCTGGATCTGTCCACCCCCCTTCCCACACACCCCATGGGGACTTCCCAGCTCCTTATATTATGGTATTTCAGGCAGCATTTTAAACTAACGCCGTAAAGGGTCATTATAAACTTACCCTTATAAACTTACACCACCCGGCGGCGTATCGTACTAACAATGTTACCTGCAGTATTTCAAATGAAATACTGCAGGTAACGACTGATGCCGTCCTGCAGTGTATTACATGTCTATGAAAGGTGCCTTTTTGAATTGGTGTCTGATTCTGAAATCACTGACAAAGCAGCAGTATTTGATGACTTGGGATTAAGAATGGGCTGAAATGGCTATGTAGGCTTTAAAGTGAAGGGAGTCGCTTGCGGTGACGATCCCACAGAGAAATACCCACTTGATTCAATTTTACCATTTTTGTAAGCATTTCTATGTTTTTAGTTTGTTTGTTTTTTAGCAAAAAGCTCTAAAAACTGTTTGCTACACGTCTGACATAAACGGCAGACCCACAATGTTGGCTAGCTGATGAATATGGTGGAGCACTTAGCAACTAATAAGTCAAATATTTTGCCCAGGAGTTGGTGGAGACCAAAACAGAGCTCAAAAGTTAACATTGGACTTTAGTTCATCCTGTGGACACAATACAGCTTCAAATGAACGCTAATGTTGCCCCACAACTGCTGGAAATGTAAATGTAAAAACTGTTTGCCAACACATTCATCCAATCAACTTTTTAAAGTGTGTAAGTGTTTTTGTGTGTAAAGCTTGATGCGCTGCTCCAAATGGTAAAAAAACGACAACCTTAACTTAATTCAGCTGTAAGGAAAGATTAGGACCGCAGTAATTGGTTAGTAGGCTAAATGATAGGCAACAAAAATCAGTTGGATAAGGTTAGTCATTATGAACTTCATTATGAGACACACCATAAACCATCTGGTGTCAAAGTCAAAAGCTTTGCTGTTCCCCTTCACACCATTATTTACATGTGCAAAATATGGACATTACACAACTTCTTGCACTGGCAAAAAATGTGTTGAAATAGCATTGATTATAAGTTGTTATTGCAAATTATATAAACATAGTTTGTATGAGACAGGGTTGGTTACAAGGCCTTTATGTTGATTGTGATATGATGAAGCACAGGCTTGTTTGCTGAAACTTACAGAATGAGATTATATCAGTTCTCTCCACTTTGGGTCCAGATCTTTGACTCTGTATTGAAAATATTTCAAACAAATATCCAAATTCCAGCTTTCTGAAAGTGTTTACAAGCTTACAATTGTAAGTCCTTGAATATTATGCTTAAGTTTAGCTTTTTGTTGGTAGGAATCTTTTTTCTTTTTATTCCAAACTGGCCTCTTGCCCACTCCTCTGCATGAAGTAAAATGAGGAGCAGAGAAAAATATTTTTGGACAGTGGTGAGAGAAATGTAATAATGTTTTCAATCAGTGAGTGTGATTTCAGTTGCTCTTTCTGCTATTGGAGTGATTCTTCAAATGCATGCAGAGGGCTTCCTAGGGCGTAAAGTGCTTTGGCTAAGTTATTGTGAAGAGGTTCTGACTCACGGCCATTTGTATTTGGCTGTGAACTAGCTGTAAGCTTAAGTGTAAATACAGGGTAGTGTAGATGAGTGCACTGTAGTGCTTTTGAATGTTGAGTGCAGAAATGGGCAAGGTGTTTATGGAACAGGTATTTCAGTATTACTAAGCCATCCTTTTCTGCTCCTTTATTTAACATCCAGTCAACAGTTTCAAGCTGATTTACATATTGATTGATATAGAAATTAAAAGAAAATAGTTCCATACCTCATGCAGTTATACTTGACGGCTTCACTTCATCTACAAATTGAATGATAAACTCAATACTTACATAAAGCCCATACTGCAGATGTTCAGCAAAGTGTTGAGGAGCAGAGCCATGGGGAACCATATACTGACTTGTGATTATTAATAAAAGAGGACAGTGTTGCCGTATAAGAAAGCAGATAACTGAGGAAGAGGCAATATTATATCTTGTGAGCTGTCTTTAAAGGCACAATGAAGTGGCTTTTAAAGTGTTTTTAGCCTCTGTAATGTGACATATTTCTGAGTGAAACAGGATGTGTGAGTTGGGTTCGTGAGGGGGAAAGAAATCAAATACAGATTTGAAATCCTACAGATTTAACTGAATTGCTCAAGAGTAGGCGTGGCTCAGTGAATATGGAGCAATACTAAACTAACATATCAGCCAGCGGATGTTTGTCATTGTAAAAAGACCATTGTTTGTTTGTTTCCTAATGCAACTGCCCATTTGTGTGTGTCTAACCACTAAATATACATGCTTGCTCGCAGGAGGATAGATGGCAGAACAGTGGCTAGTACGGTGTTGTCATACACCAATCTTTCATTTTTCTTTTTTTTGGATGTAATTCAAAAGTTCTGCCCAGTTTAATCTTAGGTTTCTCTGGGCTCTTCTGCCATACTTCTGAGAGAGTCAAATTAAGCAACCCAATCGGCAGAAAAAATCTTGGAATGGTACACTCCCACAAACCACGTATATGATACTTAAGTACACTATTTTGAAGATAGATAGATAGATAGATAGATAGATAGATAGATAGATAGATAACACTCAAACACAATTGGGAAGTGCCCTGATGTGTTGGAAAAAAAACTCCCAGGTTTGGTGCTACAAATGCAGCTGGGAAACACTGCAATGTGCTGGTAAAAATACCCCAATTTGGTGCCACAAACACCTCTTTGAAACGCTGCTATGTGTTGGTAAAAAGCACCCAGGTTCTGTGCCACAAACACCGCTGAGAAATGCTGTGATGTGCTGCCAAAACACCCAGTTTTGGTGCCACAAACACCAATGGAAATGTGACAAAGGGTCGCCAAAAAGACCCGGTGTTGTTGTTTGTTGGTCTGGAACAGTGGTCTGCTAGCCTGGAAATCCAGACTCAGATCTAGAAAGATTTTGAATCTGGCCCTCACTGATACACCCTTCCTACCCAAGGGGCGGCACTAACTGAGGCATTTCAAATGCCGCTCCACGCAGTTGGATAGCACGATGGCCAATCAGAGCAAAAAACAAGATGATGTATTCATTGCACTAAGCCCCATTTGTTAGCCGACCAGTGGGGCTAACTGATATATTATGCTTTTAAACGTCCTTCCTGGAAGCGAAGGCTTCTAGGGCAGTCTTCTGTTCCTCTCTCAAGGAAAAAGATAGGTGTAGTTGGCTTATCGTTTCTTCCAAAGCTAAAGTGAATGGACGCGGTCCTTCGGCAGCTGCCATCTTGGCTGTTTACTTTTCGACTCCTACGGCGCAGCGCTGTCATCATCATGTTACGCCCGCCCAGAGCCCGCGTCTGTCAGATAGACTGATCTGATTGGTCCGATGGCAATTCAACGGGCTCTGCTCGTTGGGGCCAGATTCCCATGCAGAGCAAATTCGAATTTGCTAGGGGCGGGGCATCTGGATTTCCAGGTTAGTGGTCTGCAGCTTGGCATATTATCTTGCCTTATTGATGGGCCATCCATCATCTCCTCCAGCTGGTAAATACTGCTTATGTATTACATCACTTTAGAAATGTTAGTACAGTAGTAATAAAATGTATAAAATGCAATACATTTTTTTCTGGTGACTGGGCTGAACTAAGACGGAATTAGCAATAAAAACTAAAACTGTCATGTTGTACTTCCTCAAATGGTTGGTTGGCAACCAAAATAATATATAGCAAAGATTCTTGCTGTTAAAGTATTCACGAGCTAAGAGGCCATATCATACAGTCACGTGTATGCTGTCTGTTAGCACAGACAGCAGATTGATTTAAGTTTGATTTAATTTCTAGTACACAGCTGCTGTAAACAGCCAATCGAGATAAATGGGAGTGTGTATGTTTGTAGTTGTGTTTGCCTTATGATGAACTGGCAAAACGTCGAGCTGTTCCTTACCTTTACAAACAGTTTCCCACCAATCATTTCCAGACTCAAGTACACTACAAAGCACTGACTTTGATTAAGTTAGCGGCCCACTTTAAAACACCTCTGGTGCTCTGGCCGGTGCTGCAGCATGACAGCATGTCCCCTGGCTATGCTATGAACCAGAGAAAAAAAAACAATGAAAACAGTTAAAGTGACAGAGAGCACAGGTGCATCTGAGAGAACAGGTGCAGTGAGTGTGGAGGAAGGAAAGAGTGAAAAAAAGGGCCTATTTCTGTGTATTTCTACGGGGGAAATGGTGTAGGTTAGAGAGACAGGGAGAGTGCAGACTTCACACCAGTGCTCATTTGTTTAGTCATCAGACCTGAGTTGCTTTGCATGCATAATACAGGCCAGTGTAATTTGATGGAACCTTTCGCACTCATAAAATGATTGTAAGCACTGCAGAATATTATCAGGAGAACATTCATTATTAGGCGCTCTCCGGGAATCTGAGCTTTGGGTATTGAACGGTTACTCGCTTGTTTTCACAGACAATGCCTCTCAGTCATCCAGCCTCAACATCTTCCTTATCTCCTGCTGCTCTTATGGGCCAACTGCCACTGTCAATGATGTGGACTCATTTGTTTTTCTCTACCAGACAGAGGATATTGTACACTGAGGACCCAAAGGTGATGCTGATAGCCTGATCTGTCTGTGTCTTACTTCCCTCTAAACCTGGAAATGGTAATATTTGCATAATGTATTTCAGTTCAGCAATGATGGTTTTTCCACGTGCTATCATCACCTGCTTTGGTAGAGGAAGAATCATTGAGCTATTCCACGTTCATGAATTATTCTAGCCGAATCTTTGCCATACATTTGACTCTCTTCCGTCACAGGAAAGAATTATCATAAAAAAACACATAAAAATGATATAAAAGCATCAAAGCTACGTCTTCAGTTTCAGTTTAATCTGTGCCGAGAAGGCCCAAGTGATCTCACACCAGGGACTCTCAGCCTTTTGCAACCTAAGGCCCCATTCTGATAGTTAAAACATTTCCAAGAACCACATTCCCAAATAAATTATATTAAAAAAAAACATAACAAAAATAAAAAGGAGGAAAAAATAAACCGGCTGTAAATATGTGTCATGCCACTGTCAGCTGTTTATGATGTGAAGAGTTGCTTTTGTGCCTGAAGCCCATCCCTTTTACACAGGAAATATTTTTTGGCTTCTTTTGGCCCATCACATCATGGCTGCTAATACATTTTGGGAATGATATCATAGAATTACATCAAAGTCTTTTTTTTATTTTAAGATCATACCAAAGTCAAGTGAATGTCAAGCCAAAATGTATGTATTACACTACATGAGAGAAATATATAGTCTGTGGTTTCATTATCATTTTCACATAATGTGCCTGATGACATTTTATAGTCTCGTTTAGCTGCTTGTTGGCAACCACCTTGTCTAACACCTGTAAAAGCTTCCAAGTTCACAAGTTGGGGATTTACCAACGTATTTTATATTGTAGAACAAAATGTATCAGTCTTTTAAAAGTCTTGTGTGTAGGATTTAGGAGGTATATTGGCAGAAATGGAATATAATATATTAAGTGTGTTTTCTTTAGTTTGTAATCACCTGAAAATAAGAATCATGTTTTTGTTACCTTAGACTGAGCCATTTATGTCTACACAGAGAGCTGGTCCTATCTTTGGAGTCTGCCATGTTGCACAGCCATGCCTCCACAGTAGCCCAGATCGGACAAACCAAACACTGGCTCTGCATACTGACATTTGCGTTTTTGTGTCAGCCAATATAGTTAGCAGTCCCTGCCAAGAAGAGCAGTGTCAGAAAAATACATTTTTTTCATGTAAATTTGCTTCTAAATAACCTGAGGCCTTTACTACGAAACCAGTTCAACTTACCCAGGATATCTTTTCGTTATCTGGCTTGACTAACCCTAACATTGGCTGTCTGCATAATCAGTGTCACAAAGCTGCTTATGAACTAGTTCAGGGGACTCTGGGTTTTCCTCTCCAGCAACAAGCGCGTTTATGTGTACGAGGCGGAGTTGTTAATTATGAGCAAAGTCATCAGGACCAAAATAATGTAGCCTAATTCATATGATATGAGATGAAATGATGAAATGTCATGATGGACTGACTGATCGCTCTGAGGATTTCATCCCAGTTCAGCAGTCAGGGTACCCTTGGCTATGACATGGAGGTCTGTGCAACCCTCCAAGGATATGCCTATGACATGGAGGTCTGTGCAACCCTCCAAGGATATGCCCCCCCCCCCCCAGACCATCACTGACCCACCTCCAAACCGGTCATGCTGGATGATGTTACAGGCAGCATAATGTTCACCATGGCATCTCCAGACTCTTTAATGTCTGTCACATGTGCCCAGTGTCAACCTGCTCTTATCTGTGAAGATAACGGGGCACCAACGGCTGACCTGCCATTTCTGATGTTCTCTGGCAGATGACAATCGAGCTGCATGGTGCAAGTTTGGTCAGAAACATGCACACTTGTAACCTGCTGGAGGTCATTTTGTAGGGCTCTGGCAGTGCTCCTCCTGTTCCTCCTCGCACAAAGGAGCAGATAGCGGTCCTGCTGCTGGGTTGATGTCCTTCTACGGCCCTAACCAGCTCTCCTCATGTAAGGGCCGGTCTCCTGGTATCTCCTCCATGCTCTTGAGACTGTTCTGTGAGACACAGCAAACCTTCTCCCGACTGCACATATGGATGTTCATTTGACCTATGAACTGTACATATTACAACTCTTTTTAGACATTTTTATTCCTATTTATGTATTTTAACCATACATTACAACTCTTTTTTAATTCTTTTTAACCATCCATAGGTAATTTTTAACCATATTTATAGATTTTTAACATTTTAGAAAACTATTTATATCCTGATGTCTAGATGAATTCTAGCCAGGGCTACATATGCCTGGAAATGGCCAACATTGAGGCGAAGCTCCTGGACCAACTGGTGATTCACCCTCTGTATTAGGGTCTCATGTACCTACCCTCTGCCTATCCAACTAGATGCTACTAGATTACTGGGGAAATTAATGGTGCATTGATTACACAGGAAGGTTAATGTAAAAATGTGATGGGGTGGTTGCCTAGCAACAATAAAAAAGTGCAGCAAGCATTTTTTTCCCCTAGTAGCATCTGATTTAAAAAAAAAAAAAAAAAAGCAGCGTGTGTGATCAGGACCTCATACATTTAGGGCAGATCATATTAGCAACATTTCAGAGTTCAGAATCACTGCCCACGTCTCAGATTTGTGTAGCTATTGAAACAGGTCACTCTACATACATCATTTTTGGTCAAAATTGTATAAAACTGCTCTTTTTAAACATGTTGCTTGAGAAGCAAACAGACATACACATTTGTCACAGTGAGCCTGAAAGTGAGAGAAAGTTAACTCAATGTCAAGTGAGACCAGAGATCTCTAGAGGAGAGCAGATCATACCAGTTTTCTAACCTGCGACCATGCTCACACTTTTGTCACTACAGACACACATTTCACACTGCTTATTCATCAGGTTGTCCTCTCTTTTACAGTATACAAATTATAGTGATCTGAGTTATTGTGTTTGAGGAAAGGTCAGTAGTTTGTGAGATGTGCTTTAACAAAATCTCTGGGATTAACTGCCTCATCCAGGAGTCACTTAGCAGTTAACCTGCTGTCCTGATCACATTTTTGACACAACACACACACATTTCACACACTGTGTTCATCAGGGTGTGCTCTCTCTTACAACATTATATAAAAGCAAGACAAGCTATATTTTTGACTAGAATGCTGAAACATAGAAGGTGAGCCTCAGCTCAATCTCTATGAAGTTAATTGTCTATATTCCATGGGTATAATTCAACTTATCAATGATATTTATACTAATTGGACCCATTTCTACACTTTCAACTAATGCTATTACTTCACCTTTTTTTACACGTTTAAGCCACCATTGCAGTGTAGTGTCAGCTTTTTGAAAACCATGGAATATTCCACTGTATTGGTATCATGCAACTATTTAATGACATTCACACACATTTACGCCAGCACTGCAGTGTAGCATCAGCTTGTCAAAAAACCCTTAAATATTCCACATCATTTATACATTAATGGTATTGTTACTATTATTATTCAGCATGTAGCATTCACATCCGCAATTTCTTCAGAAATTGCATTCTTTAGTTTTAATTCATTTTCCAGCATTCTATCAACATGATGCTAGACATGATTTTAGAACATCTACATTGTATTTACATCTCAAAGAATGATTGATTGTGCTGTTACAAAAATGCACCTCACATGTGAAACCCTGTAAGTGTTTAAATCATAACTCAAAGAGCAATATTTGATGAGATACTTTGTAGAAACAATGTCATACAACTCCATATAAACCATATGTCTTATATTTAGAGGCAGACACATGCAGAAATATGATTCCAATTTTTAATTTTGCCAAATTGATTGTAGCAGGCGAACCTGAGCACCAGGAGAAAACCCGATAGCACCTGTATTAAAGGCAGACACAGGGAGAATATACACACTCCCCACAGCAGGACAGGTGGAGGTGTCACTGTGAGGCTGCAGTGCTAATCACTGAGCCACTGTGCCGCTCTTAATCTAACAGGATAAGAGGGTGGAGAGGTGGTGGGTGAGGGAGGATGGACTGAGGGAGGGGGTGAGGTAGAGGGGAGAGGGGTGGTGAATGTGAATGAAAGGTATGTTTATGTACATACTCCCATATTCAGCATTTCCCCATTCCCCATGACCCTCTACCACTGTGCCAAATTTCACATGGATTGACAATTAGGAGAAAAACACGGAACAGACACACAGACACACCCACAGACACACAGACAGAGTTTTCGTCATTATATAGTAAGATAGTAAAATAAGATGGCAGATTTGTCATCAAAATTCTTTGTAATTTTTACAATTAATATCACAATAAAATGACCAAATCATGTGTTTCACTAAAATACATCACTATACTATGTGGATGAAATCACAAAATGTTGTAAGATACATTGAAAATCGTGAGATATGCTTGTGAACCTGCTGCAAAGTCACCCCATGATGAGTCTGCATTGCATCCTCTTCTCCATCTTTACACAGGCTCAGAATGCTGAGAAACACTGAGGCCACCAGGGAGTTTGCACCACCTGCCTCACTGTGTGTTTCCTTCCCTCCCCGCTCAGCTCACATCCTCCGAGCGCAAGCATCACCCTCCATCAGCATCCCAGCAAGACCTTTAACCTGCACGCTTTGTGAATTCATAAATGACTCCACTGAGAGTTATGTGTCTTCAACAAATAATATGTTCCTGTGTTTCACTGGTGCGACCCCATTGCTACAGCAGTACAAGATAACACTGTATGAGATATGACATATAACCAGAGTACAGGATACAGTAGCACATGATCACATGTATGAGGCTGATACAAATTTATAAAAATGATACAATATATGTACTGCTGAACATGGGACAATATGGCACAACCTTTTACAACATAATCTGTGGGTGATTAGATGTATATGTTCCATGGCCATGCTAGGATGTGTAATACTAGTGCACCATAATTAAACAATATAGTTTTAACTAATACACTATGTAATGAAATAAGATGTAACACTGTATGATTCTTGCTTGATGCTATATGGGGTTATTATAATGCTTCATACAATACGAGAATCATAGAATTTCAGTGCTTATATTGATCAGAGATCTACAAAAAAAGGTTTAAATTATAAATATTCTAAATTACAGATTCTTCCAATTCTCCCTTTACCTACAGCACAGTCCAATCCCGACCTGAAGGTCACTTATTGACAGTGCGGGTGCATTCACACCTGTAGTTAACTTCATTTGGTGCCGACAAAGAGAAGAAAAAGACACATTTTTGCCTTTTAGTTCTGGTCCAGTTTCTGTTCTCACTGACTTTTTAGAGGAGTCAACATAAAGTCATACAGACTGACAGGTAACTGACAGCAGGTTCATGTGGAACTCACAGGCTTCTGGTGTCTATATTTATATTTGCTTGTATAATTCGACTGCAGATCCACTGTATGTTCTGAAAAATAACCAGTAGACAGGATGAAAGAGGCGATCTGTGCAGAATTACTTCAGGGGATGGTATACTGGGCGATTCACATACTTCTTAATTAAGTCAATGGACTGCCAAAGTACACAGAGTTTGAATTGCTACAGACTGTCTGATTGATCGGGGAAAATCTGCACTCTCATGGGCTGACATGCACATGTGTAACCGTGGTTACCAAATGATTTACATAAATATACACTTAACTTGTACAGATTGATTAAAAAGGGACCTTTTGCACTTTTCCTTATTTTCTATCATGTGTAAACACTGATCAGCCAAAACCTTTAAACCACCGGGTGAAGTTGGTGAAGGGAATAACATTGATTATCTTGTTACAATGCAATGTTCTGCTGGGAAACCTTTGGTGTTGGCATTCATGTGAATGCCACTTAATGCACTCCACTCACCCAAAGACCATTGCAGACCAAGAACCCATCCTCATGGCAATGGCACTCGGCGATGGCAGTTTCCCCCAGAGAAGGACAACGCACAAATGCCACACCACAAAAACTGTTCAGGGGTGGAATGAGAAACATGACCAAGAGCTCAAGGCATCAAACTGGCCCCCGAATTCCCTAGATTGGGATCTGGGTAATTTGGGCTGGTACCTCAGAGGTACCCTTGATCCTATTGAGACTGTAGTGGATGGTGATGAAAATTACCAAATATAGGAAAATATTTAAATCCTTAGTTTAAACTAAAATCTCTTTCAGAGGGTGTTTACGTGACCTCTCACTCTTACTAATGGAAGTTTAGTGCCCAGCTGACCTTATGACTGGCTCTGGAGACTCCACAGAGAATGACTAGGGAGGTCCAGGACCCAAAGTGACAGTTTAATAAGGTTCTGACTCTTTAACCAAACTTCTTTAGAAGACGCAACAAAGCGCCAGAAATCTGAGAGAAATGGCAATTCATTATCTGAGCAGTAACAAACCCCCCAACACGCTAGTCTTAAAATCACTTTAACTGAAGTATTAGGTAGACATACAGCTGTCTCACGTTGGAGAGCATAGACTCTTGATAGAGGCTTGCATTGAGTTATGCATTTCATTTATGTGCATACAAGTTCTTACGCCTCACCTTTGTATTTGATCATCCTCTTATTAATTAGATCTATATCCATACCATACATCTTTGTTTGCATTTGCTGTAATCGTCGTATAATCATACAAATTGTGATGTGCTATGTATATGTTTCGTTTTCTAGGCAACTGAGCATAATGAGTACTTTTCTTCAGTATATTCTGATGCTAATACTGTTTTACCTTTACTTTAATAGGATGTTGCCTTTATTTATTACGGAGTATTTAAACACTGTATTATCAATCGTCATTATTTTGCTGTGTATAATCATGTATGCACAGGTTTGTGGAACAAGGTTCACACATATTTACCATGTTAGACAGTTAAACCCAGCTACTACCGAAGGATGATTTGGTTTCTTATACAAAGGGTTTGGAATTTGTCAGCAGTGGAATGTATCATGCTTTTGAATGTTTATATAGAGGGAGGAGTATACTTTTCGTGCCTTGACGCCAAACCACCACAGCGCCTTTCACAGGACTTTATAACCAAGAAGAAGTCAGGAGACTGGGCTTTTTGGGCTTTCGCTTTTTGCTTCCCTTGGTAGGAGGGGTGGGATGCCTGTCATTCTGTCGAACTGTTCTGCGCTCAGAGACGCAGACAGCTGTGTTTGTTTAACCTTAAAAGAATGAACTGTATGAAAAGCCTGTGCAACATCTGTGCTCCAATATGACAATTCAGAGCAAAGAACGCGAGAAGCTGTGGTACAAAACACTTTCTAAATGAAACAAAGTCTGATAGGTTGCCACCACAACCCCACCTCAGCCACATGAGGTGTCAGAAGATAATCCAGCTGTCCACTGTGAGAGAGAGATAGAGAAACAAACTAGAGTTGAGTTTGCAGTGTTGAAACAGACCAAGTCCGACACACGTCTGAACTGCCCACGCCGTCGAGTGCCCTCACAAAGACTGCACTGCCACTTTTCCAGAGCAAAACTTTCCCTGGCATTTGAGAGCTCAGAGGAAGGTGAATAATGTTTCCTGTGCTAATGGGCCAGATGCTCAAAGGTACTAGGAGAACATAGGAAGTGTTAAGCCAAGGTTAGGATCTCCTGTTAATGGAATTATGGGTTATCCTCTGATCAGGCTTCTCCAGGTATCCTTTCCTTTAGCATTCTGTAGGATAGATTAGCTTGCTGTGCTTCTAATTCATAATTTTGAATTATGAAAAATAGTTACAGATCTTGGTATTAATTAGTTATCAATTATATTAAGTATTGTATCTACTACTGTAATCACTACGAAGCATGGACCCAGGACCTCCTAGGGTGTCCTGTGGTGTCTGGCACTGGGACATTGAGGCTGGATCTTTGGAGTCCTGTGGGTTGCGAGGTGGGGCACCAGCACATCCTGTCACAGCTCAAGGTTCTTAGGTCATGCTTTCTTTTTTTTTATTCATTCATTTTGTTTCCTGTTTTATTTTGAGACTCACATCTCCTCTCGTTTCAGATCACCTCACTTCCTGCCCCTGTGTGTTTTCCCTCCCTTTTGATGACTTCACTTGTGTCTGATTGTCTGTCCCGCCCTGATGAGCCTCACCTGTGTCTCGTTATCTTTCCCCTCACCAAAGTACTTAGTGTGTGTCTTGTTGTCTCTATGTGCCAGTTTGTCTTAGCACCTTGTGTGTCTAGCGGTCCAGCCTTTTGTTTCCCTGTGTCCTTCTCTTGGATCTTTTGGATTTAGCCTGTTGATTGCCTCATATTGGATTTGTTTGCCTCCACTGATAAACTTTCTGTATACCGAACCTACCTTTTGACCAGTAAAGACTGTGTGATTTTACCTGAAGTGTCTCCAGAGTCCACCCTCACCTGGTTCACCAGTTGTTAAATATCCAATAGATGCTTAATTAGACTGGGATCTGGGGATTTTGAAGGCCAGGTTGATTCTTTCAGCTCTTTGTCACGTACCTGAGGTCATTCCTGATCAGTTTTTGTGGTGTGGCATGGTGCATTGTCTTCCTGGGGGGGCATTGTCATGGGAGAGGGGCCTCCTCATGAGAGGGGGACCTTAGTCTGCAACAGTGGATGGATGGATGGATGGATGGATGGATGGAGAGATAGATGTTCTAATGTTACAATGTCTCAAATAATGACATAAATGAATGTAAAAGTAATCACTGTGAGCTAAATTCGCATCTGTATATGATAATCTGCTCCAGGTATGCTACTGCAAGTGTTTACATGATGTAGCTTACACTGCTACATGTAGCCACATGCTAACACCAAAAACCTGTAATCTTGGTTGCCTTTGTTGTTAACTTCTCCCAGATTTCGGATCAAATTCCTGCTGTAATGTGTGGTTGTGAAGGTTTTGGTTTAGAAGTTTTGCAGGTTATTTTTTAAAGTAGAAAGTGTCGCAATACAATGTTACAGACAGATGTGGATGACCTGGAATAAGAAGCCCGAGCAGTTGGAGGTACAGTGTCTTGCTGAGGGACACGTTGGCAGTGCCCACGAGGCAAACTGGCACCTGTCCAGCTACCAGTCCCAGTACTACTACCACTCCAAGCACTGGCCAATCAGAGCCAACTGTACTTTTTCAGGAAAGGGGGCTTAAAGAGACAGGCCCTAAAACAAAGGTTTCAAACAGAGGGTGATTGCAGATATATTAAGGTAGACAATATGTGAAAAATATAGTTTGCTATTTTGCAAGAAAAATAGTTGTTTTTTTTACCATTAAAGCATGTAAACATGTTCTAATAGAAACCCAAAACATAAGCATGAACCTGACAGTGAGCATAATATGTCTCTTTTATGATTGTTCCCTGAACAGTTATCAATCAACAAATGGATTTATCAGTACTTTAACTTTTGAGTTTTTGCTAAAATCATATATCTACCGTTTACATTCACACCACAAACAAACTACACCAGGGTTCACTTCAAAGTGAGCTGAGACGTTCCTTTTCAGTTGGTCTTTGCCTGCTTCCACTTTATGCTAAAGCATAAAAATAAACGCATGGGTTGTTTTACCAAACCAACCAAACCAAACAACACAGCTACTGTGATTCACTGCAGTCCCTGCACCACTGCACAAACCTCCTCTGTCATAGTTAGGACTGATCTGTAATGATGTGAATTAAATGTACTGGGTCATTTGTCTTCATACAGGCCTAATTCCTATGATGTGCCTCATGTTCTGATTTAACACCGTCACCAAAAAAAAAGAGATTTCGCCTCAGCTTATTCTTCACACCCTTCTCGTGGACGATATTGCATTTGAGGCATTTCTTTTCAAGCAGTGAGTTCAGGCTCCTGTTGTTCACATGTGAGTTAGTGGTGGTGAGGAGAAGGTTACAGTGTAATTTCATAGCAATTGGCTGTAACAGGCCTTTCATTCCAATGTTCTACATGAAAGACCCGGCTGTGCACTTCCACTTTGTAACTCTGGCAGCTCAAACAGCATACATTTAATCTCACAAAGTATGAATACATACAGCTGGTGTGCTGAAAAAAATGTCTTTTGGAAAAAGAGATCATAGTCAGAGATGTGAAAGAGAAAAATCCAATCACTGGTACAGTGAACCTGAAAGCAAAGAAAGAGTCAATACAAACTAATATTTTTTTTTTCCTTTGCAGTTTTTTGATTCAATAAAAAGGAGGCCTCAACTTTTTTAACACCTCAAAAAATTACATTTGGTCCACCTCTATTCACACTAGATAAGCACAGTCCTTGCTTGATATCACTAAGCCTGGCCTTACTTAATTTAATTGAAGGAAAAAATGAGCACTGATGCTACATATCTCTTTGATAGTGGAACCACTGCGAATCCCTCAAAGCACCGAGCATGATCAAGCAGCTCCGAGTGGAAGGTTATTAGTACAATGTCTTAACTTAATAGGCATGAAGATGCAGCCATTACAATGGCTCTTCATGTATGTGAAGCTATTACTGTTACCACAGGCCACTGACTATTAACCTGTCTCCTCTGATTAAGTGCAGCTATGAAAGGAGGAGAGAGACATCGAGAAGAAATTAGAAGACAAATGGCTGGGGCGTGACAAGCATCATAGAAATACACATAAAGGACACGTATTGTGGAATTTCTGCCAATCAGAGTTATGGGATCTAGCCTGGTGAAGTAATTGAAGACTAAACGCTGGTCCTAATGGAAAAGGGTTTTAAAGCTGATGTTTCACTGCGTCATCAAATTACAGATCATTAAAAGTGGAATGTGACAATGGGAAAAGAGCAGGTTAGATATATAAACCACTAAATGCCACTAAACTGTGAATGGTTCATATGGCAGAGATCCAACAAGTCTTGAATTTTTTCTTTGCACTCATTCCTTGTGTTTACATGTTTCCCTTTCTGCACATAGACTGTATAAAACTAATGGATGAAGCCTTGGCACTTTTTTGCCGTCGCCATCTTGGGTTTTTGGAGCCAGAATTGACTGAGGTGACCATATTTGGTCGAGAGGGTGGAGCTGTGGAGGAGCAAGAGGTAGATCTGTGACCTGTGTGGAGATTTGTCACTGAAAATTGTCATTGATATTTAAGTTGTGTTGATTGATTTACAAAGTCAACTTATGCATTGATTAACACCTTAAAAGTAGGTAGCGGTAGCCTGTGAGTGGCACAGTGAATTTTTTCTCAGACTATAGCTACTAACTTAAAAGTCCGGGGAAAGGAAAATCAAAGATTTCTTTTGTAACACATTATACATGTTGGAAATAATTATTGAAAACCTGTCAAAAGACTGAACTATACAGTGCTGAGTTGTGGAGTTAGACCATTTTCACTTTTTTTGAGTCCAGGATCTTTCGGGCATGCCTGAAATAATGACTTGATAACACATCGGAGGGGTTCTTATCATAACCCCTCCCCCACTTCAGTAAAACTAATTTTAGAGCACATAGCATCAATGGCGTCGTTCACCCCGTGTGTGAGAGGCAGATTTCTCTACTGAACAAGCTCAAGCAACATAGCCGCTATGAACATACCTTTTAGTCTTATTGCTCACTGCTGTGGGGTATGTGCTTTGTATTAACATTAGCAGCCGTTAGCTGCTGAACTGGAGTACGCAACTGCATGGTGGCTCATTCTTAAGCTCGGGGTGTGTGCCTCTGTGCTACTGAGTTAGCTGCTAACGAGAGTCTGTCGCTGCACAGCGGCTCATTCTGCGTGTTTTGTAATTTTTCAACATTGGCTGGGTGGTTGGCGACATGTTATTCTATGCAGTGACAAACTCATAACAAATAAATAGTAAAGATAAAAGGGCAGCAAACATCCTTTCATTTTATAGTTATAGTTGACTAACATATGTAAACTTACCACCACAGGAACAGTGGTTACATAACCTTCGAAACAAGCCACAAGTTCACTGTTTATTTGCATATCTGCACGTGCTTCATAGGTACACTGCGATGCTTAAACAAATAACACTACACTCCTGCTACAAAGACCAAAACCATTATTTGTACCAGGCTGTAAATGTGTTTCTTTCTGCTGGAAAGTTAAGCATTTTATCACAGGTGTCTGTGGGGATTGACTCACTTTTGGAGCCAGTCTCAAGTGGTCAGCCAAGGACCTGCTGTTTTTTTGGTACTTCTGCATTCAGCCCTGGATGTGGCCATCATAGTTTCACTTTTAAAGTGACTTTCAACCTAAATGTGAGGGGCTAAATGAAAGGTAAATGCATTCACCGTACTGAAACTTGCAACGAGAGGTCAATCTGTGCGGTACTGCATTTCACTGAAAGGTGCCTCTTCGCATTCTGAACACACTGTGCCAAGAATCTGTCAGAAAGAATCTGGCTGAGTTATTTTAGTTTAAGTAACAGCTCTTTAACCTTTAAAAGAGACTTGCTCACTGTGCCTTTCACGGAGGACATGCAGGAGATTCTTAAGACTGAAATGTGCACTTGTGCTTCCTCTGGCTTGTTCAAAATCAATCTTTATTACTATATAGTGCACAACATTTACTGTCTGTCATTTTATTCGAGTGTCTGAATGTGAGTGGGATTTTTTTTGCACTAAAAAGCGACCTCATAGGAGACATACAAGTTCCTGCAAGTGGTAAACAGAGACCCTCAAGATCCAAGATTCAAGTTTTGGTCTCTGCTGCATTATATGTTATACTGCTAGATTTTGCTGAATTCAAATGTAAAATGTGTCACCTGAAAACTCAAATTCAAAAGAGCTTTTAAGGATGCTTCTCTGATATAGCTATACAGCAAAAATGTGCAGAGAAAAAGTTTGGCTACAGTGCTCCAATTCCATGCCTTGTTAATTAATTTGATTGATGGATCTTGTTTGAGATGTTGGTGTTGCAAAGTCACAATCTAGTACTCAGCACTCAGGGTTTTGCATTTGGGATGATAACCTTGTCTCCAGTATCTTTGTGTTAAGTAGTCTGTTTGCTGAATAAGAAAACAGTTCGGGTCATTTCTAAATGATTCAGGTCAGTGCAAGGTTCTCAAGATCAGAGGCTGCGATGTAACTGAACTGTGGCACACCGCACTGCTGTTGATCTGACCTCCATCTCCGCTTTCAAATGCATCAGTTAGAAGGGCAGCTTTTGCAAGTTGGCACACTTTGTGTAGATCTGTCAACAGAGAGGAGAGGAATGCTCGAGGCATAAATAAGTCAGTGGGAATATGAGGTCAGGGGTACTCCTCCAAGGTTAGAGAATATAGGGCAAATATGTCAGTGACAAATATGTTTGAGAGTAAAGACTGTTAAAGCACACAAAACAAATTATATGCACATAGAAAGACAAATCAAAAAGCCAAACTGGTCGACTGACATGCATTTAGTCCTGCAAAACAGTATCAGAAATCTCCACTGCCTTCACTACCACAGTATACAAGATGCTATGTGAAGACTCTAGAGATTATTTTAGTCCCTGCAAACAGAAAACCCGACTTAACCAAAAGCTTTTTTTGTCCTTTGCACTCCTATTGGATTTGACGGGAACATTTGCGGGCAAACACCATAGAACTGGTCTGTGCTGAGAAGTAAGGTCCTTAAAAAAAGTTCAAGGGTGACTTCAAAGTAATGCTTCTCACACTTTGATGAAATTGGACTTCCCTGCATTTTTGGTACTCTGCACAATTTCCTTCTGAATTTCAATTATTTGCTCTCATGCCAGTGTTGCTCTACACGTGATTGGACACTGAGACTTCTAATTTCTCTGGGTTGTAATAAGCTGTATGCTGAGGTTACAAAAAAGGAGAGGAAAGAAAGAAAATGCTGCTTTTAGCTCCCTATACTTCAGTTTTTGGGGCCTTGCAGAAACATAGAATGTTGCACAAGTTTGACAAGTTATGACAGTTTCCCAAATCAATTTATCTGAAGATGACTAATGGAAAGTGTCAGCATAGTTAATGAGGAAAGAATGCCGGCCTTAATGCATTTTTGAGATGCAACCATGATAACGGATGATTCTCCGCAGCCCGTCCTCCGAGTCTGTGATGGACCGTAAAACGCTGACCTGAGACCTGCATGAAAGAAATAATCACCAGGTGCGCCAGGCAATATCTCTTGATTTATTGAAGTATTGATTTTGTTACTCAGTTTTAAAATAGGGTCGTGGTGACATATGGGGCAGCAGATGAAAGATAAATGTTATAAAAACCGACGTACCAGCAGAAACCGAGATTTACTCATCGCATCAGTGGTGTGTGAAGCCAATATCAGGAAGAGGCGAGGCATGCAGTGTGTGGTCATCAGATTGCTACACAGCACTCATTTATCATGCTAAGTCTGCTGCAGTACCCAGATCAAGTTATGGTATAGCTTTCTCAGTGCCAGACCCAGCAGATCTGGTGCCTGAGGCAGGCCCCTCCAACAATGTGGAATGTGCAGATTTTGTCTTCTTCTTCTTTTTTTGTTTTTGTTTTCTCACACTGCACCCTGCAGGGCTTTTGCCTTTTTACTGTCACTTACTCTAATGCTCTCCGCATACACTCTGCTCCACCATACCCATCAGTGCTCTTGCATGTTTTGACTGTGATGATCACTCACAGATAAACTCAGAGATAGAAGACCCCACCACTTATCCTACATTGCAACAAGACACGCAGACGTTGTAGTTGTTTGTGGCCTTTTTGGTGTCGTTTTGTGACTCTTTGTTGTTGCTTTGCGTCTCTTCATAACCACTTTGTGTCTCGTTGTGGTTGTTTTGCATCTTTTTGTGGTCATTTCGAGTCTCTTTCTTGTCAGTACGTGTCTCAAGTTCATGTCTGTTTCTTTGTGTGTGTCGTAGGAGCCCTGACACTTTGGGCCCCCTTAGGCCTATTCAGTAATTCATTCATGGGTGAAGTGCATTGACAGGATAAGAGGGGGTGCCCCTACTACAGACTGGCCGCTGACTGTTAGCAATACACTTTGATCAATTCTTCTCTGATGTTTGATTTTAAAAAAAATATTTATTTCTGTTTATTTGTTTTCTGGGGAAGAGGGATGGGGGGTGTCCTCGGCTGCTGCCACTGAGCTTTATGGAGAGTCTCATCAAGCATATAAATGTAATGTTCTTCAAATCCCACTTCAAAGAAGTCATTTAGGATTATTTACTTCAATGTTCTGATGAATAATTGATGTAACAGTTTTTTTTTTCTTCCATTGTGTGTCCAGAGTGGAATAAAGAATATTTATGCTTGTTTATTCTGAGTTGAAATCATGCAGGCTGTTTGATATTTCTTCATATTACTTGTTGTTGATGCCTCCCTGGCAGCAGGCCTGTTCACTCTGTATTCACTGCAAATACAGTAGTAAACAAACAGTACATTTAGAAGAAATTCATTGTGATTTACTAAGACCATTAAAATGTTCCATTAGTGTACTCCAAGCAAAAAGAGCTTATGCAGAGTAATGACTATATAAACTAGTGAAAGCCTGTACTTAATAAAAAATAGATACACTTTCTGTGAATACAAAGCATATTCCGCACCCATGGTAACCTAGCGGCAAAGGGTGCTGTAATTGTTTTCCATGCTCAATAAACTACCTGCCTTTTTTTTTCTTTTTTCTTTTTGTTAAAGTGCACATTATGTGTACTGCAGGCAATTATGTTGTATCTGTCCTGCTCTTCAGAGGTCTGCGCTGGACAATGATGCCTCCCTGGAGGATGAGATGCGGTACTAAACCGAGTTCTTAAAAAACAATCAAGATAAAGGCTTTGGAAATGGCCGCAGCTAAACTGTTTTTGATCTTATCAACTGTCCAGCCAGATCTCAGGGGAGGGGAAGGGATCAATAATCATATATACGTGTTATTATATCTGATGGAAGATTGGAGAGTTTGCTGTAGCCAGCAAAACTGACAAAGTGTCTGCCTGGAGTTTGTTAGCTAAAGCGCATTTTCATGGACCAGAATTCAGTATGTCAGCAATTAGTACTGACGTTACTAATTGATGCCTGACTTCAGCAGCCGTAAACCTGATTAATTGAATGTATGGCACTGCTGTGAAGTAGATAAGACTACTCAGTCTCACTTCACTGTGAGTTTAGACATGTTAAATATGACTTGTGGAAGTTGTAATGTTTGCTCTCCACATATACCTTCATTGTTTTTTTAACAAAGTCCTGCCCTGTTTACCAAGTCAGTGGTTCTCAACCAGGGGTCCAGTGACCCCCAAGGGTCTTTGAGGGAGTTTCAGGGGATCCCCAGAAAAATTGAAAATAGTTTATTTTCACTATTTAATTCACCATAAAAGTGAGCCCAATGTGGATAAGAATCATAAGCATAGGTGAAGATTTTGGGGGTGATGCAGGGGACATGTCCCCTTCAATATGAAGAACCAAGCATTTGAACCCTCCAGTGAAAACATGAGAGAAGTAGTAGTACTTTCATTTTGACAAACTGGTTGAAGGCAACTTAAAGATGCAACAATGCCTCAGGTAAAGTAAGTGGTGGTAGTATGCAGCCTCATAAGCAATGGTTGCCATAAAATGGAAAAAAGATGAAGCAACTACGTAAAATTGAAGCAGACATAACCTTGACATTTCCATCATAGATTGATGCACAAAAGGTGCAGAATGCAGGGAGTGAAGTGTTTGATGTTCAAAATATAGAAGACCCCCAGGCTCTCTGCTTATGCCTGTGCCCCCCCAAATGTTGAAAAAGAACCTACGCCCTTGGTCATAAGTGTGACATTCTTATCATAGATTTCAATTCCTCCAGTGTTATCTCGTCCACTGCAGCTGACAACTACAGAATTCTGGTCAGTCTTTTCAAATGGACATCCCTGAGGCAAATTCTTATCAAATGGGGATTTGTGACCTTATGTGTATCAATTTAGGGGTCCTTAACACAAAAAAGGTTGAGAACGATTGCACTAGGCCGTCCATTTTAAATTAGTGTCAGGAATATTTCAGACATACTGTGCTTCATTTTGCTCTTGCATGTCTTGCAGTGCCTCAGGGCTTTTTAGCTACAGGTGTCATTCAAGGGTACAGTATAAAGTGTGGTATTCTCACTGTGAGATTCAAATAGCCAACAGTATCTACTGTAGCTTCCATGCATAGGTGGTATATGGCTGCAGGGCAAACTCTTACAGCGTTCTCATGTGACGTACCATTGATTCGTACCAAAGTACAATTGAATCCCCATCAATCCCCTGCTGTTCAGCTATCACATTGGTAATGTTGCTTTGTACCAGAGTACACTTGCGTCAATGTCTACATGATATTTTTGTTGTGCTACAGCGAGGCAAAGCTCTGCTGCTGAGTGGAGGAGGAGCCACTGTCCACCGTTTTCGAGTGTGGATTGGCGTACCATGCATGAGTACAGTAGCGCACATACACAGTGTTTACACCAATCAAATGAACCTGACTTTTGGGTCAAGCGTAATCAGATCCAAGCCCAAGTTCCTGATGTGTAAGTCCCCTTTGTGATTTGTTTTATGTATACAGGTGGAGAACAATATTATCCACTGCTATACCCCCATGTAGTTCTCCAACTACGGCTGTTTTACCATGGTCAGCTTTCCTGTATTTATGCTGTATTCCATTGTTCTGTCTGATTTTACCTCATGCTGTTTTTACTAGTTTTGCTTTGTTTGGCCCTAAGGCCTGGACACATTAGGATTTAGGATGGCAAAATTTGGCAGTGAAATCACTTAATTCCAATGGACTTGCCACGATCTACAAGGGAAATTTAATGTGTGCAAATATTCCCCCTAGACTGTAACTTTGGTGAACCCTGACAAACAGCTAACTGTCTTGAAAGTGCTGACCTTTGAGAGGTAGGAAAAAACTGGAGTGTCCAAAAGAAGCTATCATAACTTAGCAGCTTTATTGCACCCTTCACTTATCCTCCCCTGTCGAAGCACAAACTGGTTCACAAAAGACCACTGGTTTGCAGAGAGTTAACAGGCAAGAGTTGATGCTGTCCTATTAGCAACTAAGCTAATCTAGGAGTTTGCTCAACAAGCTTGTTAGCTTGGAGAGCTTCAGTTTCCCTTTACAATAATTTTATTGAGCAAAATGTGTGAAATGGTGAGCAAAATGCCAAGGCAGCAGTTCACCAATTTACCCTGTCAGTAGCCTTGTAACTACATCACTAAGCATTCGGCCCCAGCTTTCATAAATCTGTATTCATTTTTGTCATTACCAAAGCCATTTACAGTCATTTTCCTTTAATCTCATGAATAAAATTAACTTTACTTTTCAGTCACATCCCTGCCTATAAGTTAAGCCTGTGGGCCATGTCTAACAGTGGACACACAGTTGTTGCTACTGGGTGGCCAGGTGGCGTAGATGAGTGCATTCTCATATAACTTTTTTCCTGCAATATCAGATCATAGTTATGTTGCTTTTTAAGGATGTCTAACCACATACACCAATATACAAAGTTTAACAATATACAGTACCAAGGAATCAAGTCGCCATTAAAGACCATAATGTGCCACCTTAACATGACAGGATTTTTCTAAAGACTGTCTTATAAGGTATTGTCAATAAGTAATAGTCTAACCAATGCTGGAGCTTGATTAGGGGTTTAGTCCAGAGATTTTAATCAATAGAGGAGAACATTGAGGCCAGGCCCAATTAAATGCATGGGCCCATTATATCAGAACTGATTGCATCGGCAGCACAGCTCCACACTCGACAAGGAGAGCAGTGATCAATAGACAGCCTCTCAAAATGGACAGGCTTAAGATTGTAGATTTCGAGGCAGGAGTAAGAAGGCTGAAATCCTTTAACTACCTTTGAGTTGTACTTTTTGATATGGACCAGGGATTTATAGATATAGACAACTGTCTCAAAGGAAATATATGATTTTGAAATATTCAGAGATAAGTGAACTTGAGGGAGATTTTATTCACAATATAAATGATGTGCCCTTGTGGACTACCTTTGATGTGGATGACAGTCAAGCCACCTATGCATTAGCAAATATTAACTGTATATTACATGGTCAATATTTCATATACGTATGTGTCATTTACTTAATGACATTACATTACTCACATAACGTGAGTAATGTGATGTAACACCTGCATCAACAAGCTAATTTCCTGTCATCTCACATATAAAAATGAATGCACCATTGCTTGATTTACAGTTAAATAAAATGAACTCGAGTTTCTTAAAAACTGTCATTGTGACAACAGACATTTTTAATTTAGCGGAGTGTATCGCTGCAATTTCATGCACTGCTGGATTTGTCCTTGATTGTGACCTTTTGGCCCACTCTTCTGAGCTGATGGAAATTCCCTCCTTCAATGTTTCAGCTTTTCTGCTTTGACTGCTTTGTCAAGATATTCAGGCAAATGGGAGAGATGTTTTGCTTGGATGACATAATGAGGAACAACACGTTGGCAGAGCTGCTGGGTGCTGCGCTCCTCATTAATTGTTGGGATGTAGGAGCAAACATAGTCTCATCAAAATGCTTTCATGTGCATGTAATTTATCAGCAATAAAAAAAGTACGCAGCTAATTACATACCTTAAATAAACGGTTTGCCAATGCCAACCTCTAATTGCTTTGGAGTCGATGGAACGCAGTTCTTTGAAAGCCTTGTAAATATGTAATTCGTTAGTTGTACAGTGTGCATAATAAACAGCATTTAAAAATACTGGAATTTACATATGTCAGTTTAACAGTATAAATTAGGCAAAAATATACAGGCACATCAAAAAAGGACTGTGTTTGCATTATAAAGTTGTGGAGCCTTTTATATGGCTTTAGGTGATCTCTCACTCATTGCAACCGACACAGTCACTAAGATGTATGCAAATCAATGTTCTATGATGTCACCTATATGCAAATGTGTGTATGATGTCATCTTGAAACTTTTTGCGGCTTTTGGGGCTTGTGCTGGCTACTTTTATTAGAAAGCATTGGCAACACTAAATTAACTGGTTGTCAGCAGGTAGTATAACTGGACACCTTTGACACATTTGTCAATCAATGCGCTAGTATTAAATATAAGTTAAGTTGCAATTTTAAGGCTTAGAGCGTGGTGCTCGGGTCATGAATCTGGACATCCAAACAAATAAGAGGTGGACACAAAAAGAGGAGTAGCCAACATAACAGTTAGCTTAGATACCTGTTTATGTAACTAAAGTTTTGATATTGTATCCCTAGTTCTACTGGACTCACATACACATTCACCCACCAGTACTTGAATACACCTGGTCACCCAGTCAGAATGTGCGTCCCAAATACCTGCTGACCACATGGTATATAAGGGAGTGCTGCTACACCAGTGTTTTTCAAATGCTGTGCCATAATGCCAATCCAGGTGTGCCGTGAGATTTTGGGATAACCACACATTATTACTGCAATATTCAACTGGGCCTATACAAAAAGTTATGAATTCATTTTTAATTGACTGTATCAGTTTGTTGTGCGTACCCGTTTATATTGAGGCAAACTCTAGCTAATGAATGCATTGCAATGTTCGTGCATGGGAACTATAAGTGTGTGGCAAATCAGAAGCCCTGATTGGCAGCCAGTGTGAGGGATGATAACAATTAAAATGAGAAAGCCATAAGTGGGACAATGGATCGCTTTATTGCACGGAGCAAATTAAAACAAAGCCCCAGCAAAGACGACCTACCACTGCCAATAGATAGTATCACGAAAGGACGATAGGACCCCTAGGTAGAGGGCTTCATCTGTAGGGTTACAATATTGTAGCCTTTGGTCTTCCTCACATGTTTCCTCCTCTAGTGGACTACATGGGTGCAGTGGGTTTAGCCTGATGAATGAATGCCCTGTTGAGGGGTCGAGAAACAAGCAGGGGTTGAAGAACAAGCAATAGACTGTGGGCCAATCACCATGATTGAAGAGAAAACAGGATGACAGACAATGTATTACTTTACACACTGTGTGATCTGCACATGTTTTGGAAGGCACATCCTGATTGGCTATGTTTATGGCTATGTTTCAGTGGGCAAATGTGTGCTAGTGATTGGAGGAGAGTAAACCACAGAGTCCAGGAGAGAGCAAGTCTGTGTGCAGTATAGCTATAATAATGTAGCACTAAAGTAAGCTAACTACTGAATTCTAACTGTTACAATGTAGCCCTGCTATAGGCTGGCAACCTGTCCAGGGTGTACCCCACCTCTCGCCCAATGTTAGCTGGGATAGGTTGCACCACCCCTGCGACCCCTAACAGGTTGAGTGGTTATGGAAAATGAATGAATGAATGTTACAATCTAGCCAAAATCATTGAACTTTTGCGTTATGGTGAAGCGAGTAGCCTGAAAGTCTGAGGGACAGCTGCAGGCTACTTGCGGGTAAAAGTATGAGAACGACAGAAGGACAGAGATAGAGAGTTAATGTGTCTATGTGTGACACAGGGAGAGGAAGTGTTACATACTGTAATATTATCTCTGCTGAAAAGATAGTTTTGATAATGTCATTTATAGCTGGATGCAGTGCAACTCTATCTATTGAAAACACTTAAAACCGTCTTTCTCTCCCAATTATAAGGTGTGTGAGGAATTAAAAACTTGTGAAACATACATTCTTAGATCGTCCAAGAGGCAGGACGCACTTTGACACAAACTGGACAGTTCATTAGTTTGGAGCACTGTTGGAATATACCATTCAGAGCACCACACTCTTGGAGTGGCAGACACTCTGTCTCTGATTAGCAGAGCACCAAGTGCAGTGAATGTGTGATGAACTTAACCATTCATTAATTCATACAAAGATAGAAAACTCTATTTCTTGGACTGGGTTACGAACAAACCTCTTGTTTAGTGCAATGCCTTGCAATAGGACCATGAATTTGGAAGTACAAGAACTATATTTCAAGATATTTAAAACAAAAAAAGAGATTTAAAAAAAAAAAACAGGTCAATAGTGCTTAAACAATTGTTTAGTAGATTTTTTTGGCAAGAGCCATTGTATACTAAGCAGGATAATACTGTCAAAGTTATGGGTAGGGTAGGTATCCATTCATCAATCCATTTTGGAGCCTCCATGCTGGAGCCTATCCCAGCTGACATTGGGCGAGAGGCAGGGTACACCCTGGACAGGCTGCCAGACTATCACAGGGCTGTCACATAGAGACAGACAACCATTCACACTCACATTCACACCTACGGACAATTTAGAGTCACTAATTAACCTATCCCCAACCTGCATGTCTTTGGACTTGGTGGGAGGAAGCCGGATCACCCAGGATCGAACCAGGAACCCTCTTGCTGTGAGGTGACAGTGCTAACCACCACACCACTGTGCCGCCCCAGGGTAAGTATAACTTGGGGTATTGCATTGCAGAACTGAAGAGAAATCATGTATCAATAAAAATGTGCTTTTAGAAAATGAGCTCTTTTGAGTCATGATTATTGTAGCTACTTCGGCAGAGCTACAGAGCTCTTCAAAATCGATTTACTTCTTAAACAAGTACATTTTCGTTAATCTAACTGCAATAAGTTTAAACTATCTTGGACACAGAATGTTGTCTACATACAGTAAGTGTTGTCTGGTTATAGAGAAAAGGGGACCACTCTTCTGCATTGTGTATCCTATGGGAGACTCCTCTTTCTCAGGATCCACTCAATCATTTATGTGCATCCCACTCCTGCTCGCTTCAATCACTACTGTGATACTGTATTTAATGGCTAGGACATGGCTTGACATTCTCAGAGGGATTCTTTATTCTGCATGAGATGATAGGACTGTGAGAGGAGAGAGAGAAGACAGCCTATGTCTGCTGTAATCCCAGGCTCAGGCTTTAATGAGAGCTCTGGGAGGACGCATGATGCTGTTACATTGTCTTTCACCTTACAAGGTCCCTTCTCATAACCTTGAGTTCGTGCCACTGAATGGGTGAGAGAAATAGCTGGTTCATATCCAAAGCTAAACTAGCTAGCATGCTAATCCTAACATTGGTAATGACATGAAAGTTCACTCAGCACTTTAATGTCCAAATGATGGCTCGCAAATCAGGAATGAAAAGGGGTAATGTGCAGACTACTTTTCAGTTAGATCTGTCAAGGTGGAATTTGATGGTCCTGGATTAGATATCATTATTACTTTTGCCATCCTCTCAGATAACAATAGCAGATTACATTTTCTTGACTTTCTTGCACTATTCTGTTGCGTCCTGATGTTTCTAATCTGATCTGTTCCAGCTGTGTGTCCTTTGCCAAATGAAACTAATCAGTCTCTGTCGTCAACCTTTGCCACCATAGGCTTTCTACCCTGTCGTTTATTTATACACTCACCTGAGGGGTAACACTCTCCAGCCCACTCCGCGTTACCCTCTGTTCTTGCCCTTTTCTATCCCCCATTTGTCCTAACAATCAGACCTGCTTGTTTCACATCCTTTCACTGTACTGCTGAACTGACGAAGTGCTGCAAAGGTTTCCAAGACACTACATATATATACTGTATTTCATCTGTATGTGCTCAGGTGAGACCACATAATGAAGATACCTTCCACTTCTTAAATCTTGACACAAAGCTTTATGATCCATCATTATGGCTGCATCCTTGATTTACATGAAAGTTTAACGACACCGAGTTTTGGTTTAAAAATTCAGTGCTCCCGGCACATGCTGTATAACGCGAGTAGAGCATTTTGCAGGTTTATAAGTAAAAAGTATGTCAGCATCACCATTATCAAAAAGGAAATAGGTACTGCTGCAATGGCCATCATTTTCAGCGAGGATGTTACAGCACAAAGCAGCACCACTTTACTGGAAATGGTTTATTTTTTAGCAGCAAGTTTGTAGAGAAAACAGGATGTTGCCTCTTGGGAGTTTCGCTATTTGCTTCTTCCTCTTTTTGATGTAACATTCGATGCCTTTTATTTTTTTTCTGGAACTGTTGGGAGAAGCTTTACCAAGTGCCACATTAGGGCTCACTTGAATATTCCCTCACAGGTGGGCAGAGAGGAAGAATTGTCCATTGTTGTATGCACTGAAGGAGAATTGAATTGATTGAACAAGTGTTCTGAGAGCAGGTTTAGTAGTATTCGAGGCCATTTTAGTGGCACTTGGCTATTGGTGTTACAGTTTTTCTCAATTGTTTACACACTAACACTGGTGGTTGAGACGCAATGACCAAAACCTGCAACTCATGTACCAACCCCCCTGAACCAATTCTGCTAAAATACAAGCACATTACCTGCTTTACACTCAAGCCCTTTTTAGATAGGAATTGTGCAAATTTGCAGGAAAGCCCAATCAGTCTTTTTTCAGCATTGGCAATTTAAAAACAAATCGGGGAGTGTGGCAAAATGCTGCCTACCTACTTTTGTTTATACAGAATGCGCCTTTTTTGGGACAATGGGGGGCGTGAGCAAGTAACAAAACGTGTAGCTCAGCGTGTGACGTAAACAATGACGTGGGAGGGAAGCCGCAGCTGGTCAGTCCCTTGGCGATTCTCTCGTAAGTTGGCCCGTTCTTCACCGTCCCCGTCATATGACGGTTAATGACCTCTTCGTTTGCAAGGACAAGGAGGGCGCACAATTCCTTGTGTCCCCAGTTGCTCATCTTTACAGTGTCTGTCAGGTTTGCGTTTCCCTCTTGCTACTAGCTGCTCACTAATTCCTGCTATCAGCTGTTTCCTGTTTATCCACCGCCAGTGGCTTGCATGTGCGGCGTCTTCAACAGCTCCTACCGCAAGTCATCAACAGCCCCTCCCGTTGCAGAAGGCCACCTCGGTCTGTTTAAACTAAAAGGGTTCCACCAATATGACTACCCTACAAGGCGGAAAATTGGGCACCTCGGATCAACTTGCCAATCCGGCTCTGTGTGTCTAAACACTCGCAGCTTGCCGGCAAAACAGCCCAACATTCACAGAAAATCTGGCAGTGTAAAAGGGGCTTCAGACTGTGGTTCTAAACCACACTTTAAAAAAAAAAAAAAAAAAAAAAAACACAACTCTACATTTGTCAGATCTCTTGGGATCACATGGAACACACTGCCATTCAAACTGATAAACTTATATTACCTACTAGGGTTGGGCAAACGGACGAAGCCATGTCCCCACACACATATACACCATGACCTGGGTTTGCAGCAGCATTAATGGCATTCATTGCCTGCTTGAAAAGTAACAATTCATATTTACCTACTAGATCAGGGGTAGGCAACCTGTGGCTTCGGAGCCACATGTGGCTCTTTAGCCCCTGTCCAGTGGCTCCTTGAGCCTTTGAGAAAAGAATTCTATGGAAATTCATTCTATGAATCCAAATGTTGCTGAACCTCGATAGCAGTGGCTGGTTAGCTATGGATGCCAAATCCAAAAAAGTAAATTGAATAAAATAGAGAATGTAGTAGTGCGTGGACAGATTTGTTTGCTCTCACTGCCAGCTCTGCAAAATTTAAGTACCAAATAATCATAAATAGTGCCCTGCACAGTGTCCACCTTGTGGTAAAACATATTAACAAATGCTTATTTAGACCATAAGTATACGCTAATTTAGACTTAATAGGCTATTTACCTTGATTATAAGGCTCAAACATGTTTTGAGGCTCCACACAGATTTTTTCAAATTATTCTTGGTCAAAAATGGCTCTTTTAATGGCAAAGGTTGCAGACCCCTGTACTAGATGAACTGTAGAGTGCCAAAAAAGCAGCATTGTGATTAAGTTATGACTGTTTTTTCTTCATTGTATACACACAAAAAATGAAAGTGTGCACACAATTATGAAAACTTGAAGCTCATGGATTAACAGCAAGGCTCCAGACTGTTGAACTCTAGGCACACTTACTTCACCTGGAAAACACTGGCCTTCAAAATGTCACACCCCAATCACCAATTGGTCTCACTCACATCTCACCTGTTCCAACTCAACTGGTAAAACAGTCCAATCATGTGTCTGAGCATAAAAAGGAGAGTTTTTTTCATCAGTGTGTGATTGTGTGTGAACAGTTAACTGAGTAGCTGGTGAGTGGCTGGTAACCTCAGCCACCAGTGTGTGAGTGGGCGAATGTGACATGTAGTGCAAAAGCGCTTTGAGTGGTCAGAAGACTAAGAAGGCGCTACAACTGCAGGTCCAGTCAAAGGGCCACAGGTGAGCTCTTTTGTTTTAGGAGCAATGAATGCCATCATAGAAGAAAGAGGCACAATAAAAGGAGTGAGAGTGCGAAGGCAGCTTATAAAGGAGGACGACAAAGCCCAAGGACAGCCATAATCTCTGATGAGATTCAGGCGACTTTCATTGACTGTGGTCAACCACTGCCTTACAATTTTTTTCTGACAAGCGATGAACTGTCTATGACCACAATCCCCAAACGCGCATACCTTTTCTGCAAGCTATAAATGCACGAAAGCATGTGCAGATCTCACTGTAGGACCTTTTTCAGGACTGAATAAACCATGCTGGGTGAAACTTCTCCCACTGCTTGGCCACAGGGAGCACTGTCTGTGATGTTGATGAGGTGCTGTGGCCAGATCGAAAAACAAGACAGGATGCATTTTTTTATTATTTGCTCTATGCTGTATGTGTGACACTTTACACACCCAACTTTATGTTTGCTGGGATTTATATAGAATTGTGGGAAAACAATAAAACATTTTTGTTTATATGACAGCATATTTGAGTAGAAAAAACATGAAACCAAAATAGTTTAGAACAGACCACTGTACATATGTAGTAAATGCAACACTAAACATGCAAAAAGGTATAAAGGCCAAAACACACTGACTGCAAACACGACACATCAAAAAATACACCCCCATTATTTGCAATGTACAACCCCACACTAGCAGCAGCTAGACGCATGTCGGCGCTCCTGGACACACCACCCCGCGGCACTTCACACCACTGTTCTATTTCCAGCCTCGCTGCCCCCAGAATTAAATAGAAAATTTCCCCTACTTGCTCTTTTTCTCTGCTCCTGTGGCAGCTCGACTCCTCTCGTCGCCACTGATGCAAAGAGAATTCTGTAACTTTTGCTGTGCCTAGTGTGTGATGAGGAATAGATGAGGAGAGACTTATTGAGGTCGAGAAATACCTTGAGCCAAACAACCCACAATGTCATCATTATAAAGACCATGGCCAAAAAGATAGCGCCTGGCGATTCATAGCTCTGGAGATGGGCTCTTCAGGTGAGAAGTCAACTTTTTTTCAGGTGATGCAGAGGTGGGAGAAGTACAGATTTTTCAGTAAAAGTAGTGATAACTTTGCGTGATCGTATGTCGAAGAGCTGTGGAGCGATGCATCCAGTGTGTGCTAGAGGCGTTACTTGACGCACATCACATGACACGCCACACCCCCGTTGTGATTTCGGGTTAGGTCTCCTGATAAGGAATTCCAAGGTTTTTCATTCATAATAGTATTTCACTTTAAGCACATCAGTTGGTTCTTAAAAATGTCTATTCATATGATGGTGTGTGTGTGTGTGTGTGTGTGTGTGTGTGTGTGCATGTGCGTGTGCGTGTGTAGCAAGAGTAAATCCCAATATTCAAATATACTTAATTCGTCCCCCCAGGAAAAAAAAAAAAAAAAACAATAAAAAATTTGCTCTGCCTTTGAACACAAAATAGCATTTTGTGAAGAACGTTGTTTTGAGTGCAAAAGAGTTTTGTTCTGCAGGAGATTCACCCTGTGTGTGTGTGTGTGTGTGTTTTAGAATGTGTGTACAGAGTTGTGAGAATATGAAAAATGCTTTTAGAAAACATTTGTAAACAGCTGAGAAAAACTATAAAGTACTTAACTTTCTTGTTCCTCCCCGCTCTGCTTCAGCTGCAAATCATTATATACAAGAAGAATAATGACGGTCAGAAAAACAAACAAGGCACTTCAAGATACAGTCAATGCCACCTACACACCTCGGAAACAAACTTACAACAACAAACACATGATTTCAGGCTAAAGGTGGACTCTACTGTTTCTACACATTGAGATCAGTTTCATTGTCATGAAGTGCTGCTTGTGAAATGCTGATAATGTAAACTGGGAGACTACAAGTTCTTAACAGAAAGCCTGAGTTAAAGCCTGAGGGAAGATGTTTACTGTGTGTAAAGTGTGTGCTTTATAGACACTATCAAGTTGCATTATGACCTATACAAGGGATTAAATATCCAAATATTTCTACCTCTGATGTAAAGATTATGATCATTCATTTTATACTAAAGGATTGGTATAGGTCTAAGGATTGCATTGACAGTTGGTCACTCTACCGCTTTGGTTGTAACTGAAATATCTCAAAAGCTGCAGGATGGATTGAGATGACATTTTGTGCAGACGGACATGGTGCCCAGATGATGTAGGCTATCTAAAATACTTTGATGGTCCCCTGGCATTTCCTCGAAAGCCATCAGGTCTACATTTGTGGTTTTGATTCAAATTTCTCAAAAACACCTTTATATGGATTCCCAGGGATTTTGGTACAGACATCCATACTCCCTTCATCATAGATTTAAAAAACTGTGGTGATCTCATGTTTTTTCCTCTGGTGCTATCATCAGGTCATTTTGAAAATGTATCTAATATGGAAACAAAGGCCGGCTATTGCGTCACCTGTGTCTCAGCCAGTTTCTAGTTAGCCAGTTAGCACATTAACAACACAATCTAATGTTAAAAGAACAGAGCATATTTACCGAGCCCCAGTGACCAATAACACAAACCATCACAAAATGTTCCTGCTAAAGAGTTCAATGGCTAAAGAAAAATAACCGTACCTTATGTAACAAGTTTGTTTTGATGTCACTCCTTCTTGACTTTGCTGTTTGTTTACTTTCCTCACTTTTGTTTCTCTTCTCATGTGCTCATTGCCAATCAGAGTGATTTATTTCACAGATGGGCTCTGCTGTCAGCGACGCTGATTCAGCATGCTGAATTGGCTAAATAAAGCAGACAAGGGCAAACGAGAGCCAATGGTATGGGACACACTGGAGCAATCAGGGCAGCAGATGTTAACTGATGGTCAAACATTTACCCACCATTGGCCTGGTGTGTCAGGGCCTTTAGGCTACGTTCAAACTGCAGGCAAATCAGATTTGTTTCTCAAATCAGATCATGAGGACAGACTGTCCGCGCTGTTATTTGCAAGTAATCAGATCACACATCACCAGCCTATCTGCATGGGTTGCTCTGGTAACAACGTAGGTGTCAGTAATTACATAGCAACGCTGGGGACATGGGTTTCCAGCATGGAAAAATAAGAAATGGAGGTCCATCATTTCGCCCTTCAAAGAATTTTTTTCCTCCATTTGTCCATGGACTGTTCCCTATATTGTCTGCTGTCCAGACTTGTATGCATAGAAACTAGGGGTGTAACGGTACACAAAAATCTCGGTTCGGTACGTACCTCGGTACACAAGTCAGTTCGTTTTTTTTTTCGGTACAGTAATGAAAAAAATAGACAACTATTAAATATCTTTTACTTATTGGTAACCTTTTTAAAACATACCACCACAGCAGTTAACTCTTTTTACACAATTTTTGAATGAAACAAATATATATAAAATCCTGCTTTTTCACATTGTTTGAATGAAAATAGAAATATAAAAGTGAAAAATAAAATCCNCTTTTTAAAACATACCACCACAGCAGTTAACTCTTTTTACACAATTTTTGAATGAAACAAATATATATAAAATCCTGCTTTTTCACATTGTTTGAATGAAAATAGAAATATAAAAGTGAAAAATAAAATCCTGCTGTTTTTT